>NC_063168.1:15936526-16236526 GCF_023159225.1 Perognathus longimembris pacificus | reverse complement strand
CTTCTTGGTGGAGACAGGCGAGAAAAACCAGGAGAGAGTGATGGAAGGTGAGACATGACTCAAAAAAATTGTACTCATTCCTCATTACCTGATTCATGTAACTGTAATCCCTCTGTATATCAACTCTACAATATCAATTTAAAAAAACCTTTCCTCTCTTTTCATACATACTTGTATTCTCAGAAATCAGAGGAATGAGAAAGAGCTAGTTTTATCCCAACTTAGCTATTTAAAGGGGACTACCTCAAAACAGTAACAAAACAAAAGTTCACGAAAGAAATATTGCTCAGTGATAGAATACTTGTTTAAAACCCTAGGTTTGATACTTGGTACTTAAAACACTTACATACATAAAGCATACAATACATTCATACATACATGAATACAAAAAGGAAGTAAAACATTCAAGTGTCCTTGTGTCCCCAGAAATTAAAGAAGGTAAGAGTCAATGAAAAGATGAGAGAGGAAATATGAACAGTAAAACAATGAAATATGAATATTTAAAAGTGAATATTTAAGGGCTAACATATATGAATAAATGAGAAAGGCAAAAGAATTTCTACCCCTTACTTCAAAATAATGTTCCCTTATATGGATAACTTGAATTTCTCTCTTAAATTGCTTTCAACTAAGAAGAAAGACATTTACATTCAGATTAAAAAGAAAAAATCTCTAACATATAAGAAATCATGGATACAAGATTTGTCACTTGATCTCTTTTACCTGTGACCAATGCTCATGGGATAGGAAAAAAAATACCAAGTTGTTATCAATGTGTTCTAATATATCAATCTTCTGTTAATAAAGTCGAATTATGTTTACTGTGAGGTGCAGAAAAGGGAAGTGGAGATTAGAGAAAAAGGCCTTCAATGTAGACTTGAAGAAGCAAAACTAATGGTCACATGAAACTGGGAGACCCACAAGAATGGGATTCTGGATCTTGACAAACTGGCATGACTTGGCTACAGGAGGATAAGTCTAGCTGTCCATTGACCATATACCAAAGACTAGACTTCCCAGCTAGAATGAGACACATATTGGAAAGAAAATCTAGCGTCATGTAATTCTGGAGTAACACTCCTAGAAGACAGATTGGCAACTACGTCAGAGAATTGCGTAGGATTCTGCAGATACTGACTTCCAGATAAGTCAGAGCTCTCCACAAGTCTGATCTCAGATTTCAAAACACAGTATTGCTGGAGTTTGTGAGCCCCAAGAACTACGAACAGTAGGATGAGGGACACTGAAGGTGCTCTGGAATTCCTCCATGGACTTATCTAGTCTCTGCATATGCTTCATGATTAAACAACTTCTTGTCATTATCAAAGATATTTTACAATGCAATTAAATTGGCAGCAAAATCAGTGTATTTGCTTTTAATCTTTGTCTTTTGGTCATTACAGAAGAATAAAGGAATTTTCTCCAATTAAAAATGAAGACATATAAGCCATGAAAAATGTCATAAAATGACTGTGACAATAAAGAACTTTCTTTATGCATGGTTCTCTCCTGGAAATCATCAGTGAAGAAAAGTTTCTAAGTTTTCTTCTTTTTTAATTTGTACTTAAAAAGTAGAAAGACATTTTCATTCATTTAGTTAAAAAGAAATCTGTCTACTTTTTATGACTCCCTCAATTCATAATGAAGAGTTAATAGTTTTAATTTTGCTACTAAGAGTTCAGAGATCAAAGTCCGTATAAAACATTCCCTAGGTAATAAGAGGATTTGATTTTCACAATTATCAGATAATTACATTGCATAATTCTGGGAATATTTTAACATATTACTTAACTATCATTATATAACTCCTCGAGGAATGATAACGTGGCAACTTAGAAATGGGCCTCCTAGTATTAGTTTCCTTTTGAAGATACCATAAACCCAAGTCCTATTTTATGAAATGGGATTTGTGTATATGGGATGAGTTTTCATTTGTATTAAAAAAAAAAAAACCTCACCTGAAATCCTCTGTAGTGATCTCCTGTTCTTTATTCCAATACATAGAAAAACAGAAAGCAGGGCTAGGGATATGGCCTAGTGGCAAGAGTGCTTGACTCATATACATGTAGCCCTGGGTTCAATTCCCCAGCACCACATATACAGAAAATGGCCAGAAGTGGTGCTGTGGCTCAAGTGGCAGAGTGCTAGCCTTGAGCAAAAAGAAACCAGGGACAGTGCTCAAGCCCTGAGTCCAAGCCCCAGGACTGGCCAAAAAAAAAAAAAAAAAAAGAAAGAAAAGAAAAAGAAAAACAGAAAGCAAGAGTGAAAAGTCCATGATAATTGCATCTAAGTTATATATTATATAATACATTCAAAATGAAGGTCAAACATTCTGAAATTAGAGTTTCTTATCTCTGGTAAAATGGAAAAGTTTAATCAACAATTATTTTATTTTTTTTCCCTGAAATATATATTATTTCTTATCAAGATATACTTGCTAGGGCTAGGATTGTGGCTTAGTGGTAGAGTGCTTGCATAGCATGCATGAAGCCTTGGGTTCATTTCCTCAGTACTAGATAAATGAAAATTAATAATAATAATAAAGAAATTCTAAAAAGAAGTCTACATTTTTCCTTTATAAGAAATACTCTAGTTGACATGAACATCAGCTCTCATATTTTGGGTATAAATACTCTGCCTGGAAAATATATCTGACCATTTCCACTCAAGCCTTGTATCTATCATATCCTTTAAGTTTAAACCATTTAAGTGCCCCAATATTTACAAAGATTTCTTTTTTTTAAAGTTTTGGTGTCAAATATTCAATTCAGAAACTCACACTTAGCGTTGTTTCCTTATCTCTATTAGAATGTCATCCTGGCCTGAGTAGGGATCCCCCCTCCCCCCCCCACTCTTTCTTATGGTGGCATTGAAAGCATGATTGTTGTAAGTATTTTGTGTTTTCCTTAAGGGTTGTAGAATTAGTAAATTAAACCTAACCTAAAGACCATCTTAAATAGTCTTAAAAACTATCTTAAATTGAAACTAGATTCTGGATTACATTTTCCATACCCTACCACAAGTTTATTCTTGGCACTTTCATATCTTGACTGCTTAGTCTTAATACATAATGTTTACACCTATTTATTGATGTTTCAGTCTTTCAGAAGAAAGGTAAGATGGCCATGGGCAACCCAAACATTTTCCCTTTCCAGTTTACATGACTGAATACAATATGGCAGATTGATTACATGATTGGCCATGCGTCTAGAAGGAACTACATGAGAGGCAATAGTAGATTTCTAAGAGGAAGACTTATTGGGTAAATAAACATAAATATAGTTCACTATTCTTCTGTTCATATATATATATATATATATATATCTTAAGAAAACAATTGACATTCTTATGTCTAGATTTCATCTCTACTATAAGAGCTTGTCCCCTACATCGATTTTAGGTATTTTCTATTTTCTTCACCCTGTGTTTGTAGTAGAAGACAGAGATTTACTTTCTTTCTCTCTAAAATAAATCCTAGATCAAAGGATATTCAGAATTTTAACCATGGAAATTGTAGAAATCTCTGTGCTCTGGTGTTTTCTTGTCTTTCTGTCAAAGTTGTCATATAGCAGCTTGTATTTATAATCTCCTCCCTCTGGTGACATGACATCACTTTAGCCAACTACTACATCTACCTTTGGCTTTTTACCTCATGAGCTGACAAAAAGTTTCATCCTTAAAATGTATGGACTACCGGTTATTGTCATTGTTTTATTAGTTAGTGTTAATCAGAGGTTAACATTAAGAAACACCCTGAAGGATCTCTTAATTCTAAATCTATTCCTACTTCTATCATGGAATAGTACTTCCTTTACCACTGATATTTAGAATCAGTCACTTCAGTTAGCACAGTAATTCTAATGAGTTAATATTTTACTTAAAGCAACATTAACTTTGGAACAAAGACAACTAAACAAGAAGAATGTAAAGTCACAGGGAACAGAAAGAAAAATAAATTGATATATATCAAAAGATAGTTAGGAATAGTGTCACTCTTGGTAACTTTAGATCCCTGAACCTGCTCTTCATGACCATGAAAGAACAATATCATATATCAAATGCTGATTCAGATCATAAGACATCTTCTGGATACCTTGCTCCAAAAGTTGGTAATGTCACTGAACCTTCAAAAAGCCATTTCACTCTTCCTTAAAGCCAGGAATTTGAGGATGGCAAAGAACCTACTAAGGCCAATGATTTATAGGACCTGGATCATTGCTGAACTTTGATTTTGCTGCTCCTTTATTAGAAACAGTGCCCTGAAACATGATATAAAGGTACATAAGATACATAAAAATTCATAGATAATAACTCTGACTAAAGCATTGCAACATGAAATGGCAAATGTTCATTTAGAATGTTTAATAAGACCAGAGCACAAATCCTTCAATGGCAGAACTTATTCAATGTAGCAAAGTTAGCATCACATAATTTAGCCTCACCCCAGAGAATGATGACATATCAGAATTCTGTCAGTTTCTGTGGATAGCTAATTGCCCAACACTAGATCAGCCAGACTGGCCTTGGTGAATGGAAGAAAATTAATAATCTCTACCCTTGATATCATGGCTATTTTGTTCATAAGTCCAGTGAAAAATGATAGTGACGTCTGGGAAAGACAATACATAGAATCTCCAACACTGGTTGTTCTAAATACTTGATTATCGTAATTCTTTGTTGAGACCACTCTTTGATAGGTATTCACAGAGAACACAAATAATTTCACTTGTCCATTCAAAGATCTTTCCTCTAGATTTCTTTTACACCAATTTGTTTTATTTTATTAAGTTTGTTTCTTATGAATAGTTAAACAAACCTGTTTCAATTCAATTTATAGGAGTATGATGCATGTTGATCAGTGTCATCTTTTCTGTAATTCTTGCCTGGCATTTATATCATCTGCATCCATCCCTTCAAGTTTCTTAATTCCATTTGTACATGTCTATGATTTCTCACCCACTAGTTTTCTTTCCTGTCATTATGTCCTAACCTACCTCAGAGAAGAAATGTGTTAGCTTCCACCAATTTTGTAGTTAGGTTCTTCTTAACTCCTCCATTATACAGCCAGCCAATTGGCCACTAGCCTGTAGGACAGATATATGATCAAACACTAGGGCATTTTGTATTTTTACAAAAATGAACAGATACACACCTCAGACTATAGCAATCATCCTGAGCACAGAGACAGTTACATTCAATTCTCCCTTTTAATCATTACTGACCAATCAGTACTAACAATATATCTTTAAAAAATACTTTCAACTCAATTTAAAACTTAACAATATACACCTGAAAAATGGCTTGACATCATGGAATCTAATTGATCAGTGCATTATTATGGAGGATAAATTTGGATATTGATGCTAATATAAGAATAATGACCTGGAATTCTTATTTGTCTTTAATATTGCGTCATTTATAGATCAAAGCTCTAATATTTGCTGAAGAGGTTATCAGTGTTTATTTGTAATACTACTTCATTGTTCAGCATTTCAAAATTTGAAGGGTACAGAATTCATAAGCAGTGCATTAATGAGAATATCACCTGTAAAGTTTCAGTACTTACTCCATAGAGAACAAAAAGGGGAGGGGGCATTCTGAATTGATTTTCATATAGCTAAGTTGGAAATTTTCTTTGTGTTATTTAGACATTGTGTTAATTACATAAAATAATTGAATAATAGATAATTAAAATAAAAGATCATGAATAATACCAAATTACCCTTACATAGCATTCGCAGGGAGAAAGCAATATTTATTCTAATTAGAATATTGTATTGTCGTTATTAGTACACAGAAGCAAAGGCTAATTAATGTGTCTTGCTCTAGTAGCATTGCCCAGCACCCTCAGACCTAAAACATGCTATGTAGCACATGCTGGCCTCAAACCTGAATTCTCCTGCCTCAACCTCAGATGTACATGAATGTAAGCCAAAGTCTGTGTCACCATGCTTGGCTCTATCAGTTCCTTTCTTTTGTATCATTACTTTAAATATGTCATAAACAAATGGAATGTGCTTTTGCTATGCCTCTGAATCATCAAATAATAAATGTTGAAGAGATCTTCTTTTGTTTAGATTAATAGAAAAAATTATTAAGAGGAATACATAGAAGTAATCCACATTTCAAATATAATTAAATAGAATACACCAACCCAGAGAATGAAAATAGACTAACTCATTGAAAAATAGAATACAACTGGATGAAATTTCATAATCGATACTTTATGTTTTATTTCATATAAATAAGGTATAAATTTATAAAAACATAGTTTGTCCTTAAGTTCATGGAATACCTAATTGACAACATGGATTTCTTTGTTTTCATAGTAGAAAACAAGATTTCCCTCCTCAATCCTTCATTGTATTCTTGTTCTTCAAAGACTCTAAAATTTTACTTTCTGTTTAGCTAGAAATTAACTACGTGCTTCACAGTTGTTTTGTACATGGCAACCACATAAATTTGCATAGCTTCGTAACTTTTTCCACATATACATTTAAAATTTAGCATAATTATATGTTTTGTGAACTATACTTTCTATAGCTTTCAAAAAACAAATTAAGTTTGTGCATATTTGTAAATATTCTTTCAAGTATTTCTTCCATTTTTTACATTTTTTCTCATTTAGGTCTTTGAATTTTTTAATTATTTTCTTTTCTTTGGAATTAAATAGAAAAATATATTTTATTTTATTTATTTTTTTTTTTTTTCCGGCCAGTCCTGGGCCTTGGACTCAGGGCCTGAGCACTGTCCCTGGCTTCCTTTTGCTCAAGGCTAGCACTCTGCCACTTGAGCCACAGCGCCACTTCTGGCCGTTTTCTGTATATGTGGTGCTGGGGAATCGAACCCAGGGCCTCATGTATACGAGGCAAGCTCTCTTGCCACTAGGCCATATCCCCAGCCCCATATTTTATTTTTTTTGCCCACATGAGTTAATGGTAAATATGGATGTTCAGAAACAATTTATTCTTTTATTTATATATGCAGTATGTAGCTATATATGTTATTCATAATTGAAAGAGAAATAAAACTCAATGGTTTCCCTCATTAGTAATAATTAGTATTTGTCTAGGATATCCCTATCAGATGAACACAATATCTCAGTGGCTATGTACATATGATAACATGAGATGATGCTAAGAGAAATGAACTCCAAGATATGGAAACAAGTGCCTTATCATTGTTGTTGTTATTTTTAACATACTATGTGAAATTGTTATTTTTCTTTAGTATATCTTCCCTGTGACTTAGCCCTTACTGTCACTGAACTTGATTTTGGTACTCTGGGTATTGTATACTTGTTTTTGTGAATTAGGGAAGGGACAGGGAATATCGGAATGGTGAGAAAATGGGCAAAAGATGAAACAATATAATGGCAATACTTACAAGACAATAAGTTATATATTAACTGTACGACTTGGGGGGCAGGGTTGGGGAGTAAGGAAGATGGGAGAAAAACGAGAGAGGAGGGAACAGATTTAAAAAGAAACGTACTCACTACCTTATATATGTAAATGTAACCTTTCTGTCCATCACCTTGACAATAAGAACAAAAAATAAAAAACTTTCTATGATGAACAAAAACTGAATTTAGGGCCATTAAATATGTACTGTAGAGTATGCTCAAAGAATCATGCGTACAAGAAGATAAATGCAACCATGAAAATATAGAGATAATATCATCTCTCCAGATTAATAAAAAAAATAAAGAGTAGGAGGAATCAAACATCATTCAATTATCATAATGGTACAAATTATTAGAAGTATTCCCATAATCTTTCTGAATATTAATTATCTCAATTCTCCAATCAGAAATAAAGTGTTAGGCTGGATTTCACTTGCATATGTGCATGTGGGGTGCAGAATCTGAGGAAAATGGGTGAAAAAGTACAGCTGTGGAGCACACTGGACACTGATGAAAGTGAACTACATAATATGTGGGTGGAGATGAGATGGGAGGAAATGGGAGAGAATGAGGGAACAGATGACACTATACAAAACGCAATGGGCTTATTACCTGACACATGTAAATGTAACCCCTCTGTATATCATCTCTACAATAATAAATATGAAAAATTCAGACTCAACCATTTGTTGCCTACAAGAAATCTCCTTTTGTACAAGGAGAAACAAAAAATATAAAGGAAAAAAAAAGATAGAAAAACATTTTTAAGCAAATTGAACTTGAATAGAAGCAAACTTGAAAATAAAATTATTCAGAAGAGTTAAAAAGGAACATTTCCTATTGAGTTAAAAATCATTGGGAGGAATTAGCTAATATACCTCAAATTTAGCAAATAAATTCAAAAGTTTATGTAACAGTAGAGAAAAATAGTGCATAGCTACAAAGCTATAAAAGAGGGAGCATTCTTTATAAAATATGCACTTTTTGCCTTTTACATGCACAGTTTTCTGTGCTACTTTTATCCTTCTAGGTTTATTTTTTATTTTTATTTTTTTGGCCAGTCCTGGGCCTTGGACTCAGGGCCTGAGCACAGTCCCTGGCTTCTTCCCTCTCAAGGCTAGCACTCTGCCACCTGAGCCACAGCGCCCCTTCTGGCCGTTTTCCATATATGTGGTGCTGGGGAATCGAACCAAGAGCTTCATGTGTAGTAGGCAAGCACTTTTGCCACTAGGCCATATTGCCAGCCCTCTAGGTTGAATTTTTAAGAATGAGAGGAGTGCCAGTAATTTACACTTGTACTCCTAGAAACAGAAAGTGACACTAAGGTTCAAATAGCAAAGCACTACTTCAGAGAGTCAAGAGTTCAAGTGCTAGGACATGAAAAAAGACAAAAAATGATTGAGAGACTATGTATAGCAATGCAATAATTAACCCTCAGAGTAAACGATTTTTACTTAAATTGTTTTTAAAATTAAAAAGAGTAAAGGAGTTTATGTCAGATGGAGTGGAAGGAAATTCTGCACATAGAAATTATCTTATAAAGATGAAAATATAGGAAAAACTAAACGAATGGCAACTTAAACTTATTTATTCATGAAAGAGCAAACAAAGAAGGTGGATGATGGTGAATACTCAATGTATCTGTGTGAAAATGGAACAAGGATGCTTGTTGAGATTGGTTTAGAAAATGGTGCATGTGGGAGAGTGATGGATGTCTTCAATTGGGTTAAGGCAGTTTATGTGCATATACAGACATGCAAAAAAAACGCTTTTTAATTCATAATAAAAATGTGAGAAAATATTTTATTTGACTTAGAGTGATAATGAATAATGGCTTGAAAATTTAAATTCCTGAAATCTCTTTTAGTTCATGAAAGCTGGCTTTTTTTTTTTTTCTGCTTACAGATCAGCAGCAGCTCTTAATAGGCATAAATGTGAGTAATTCAACCACCAATAGGAATATTGTCCATGGGAAAGACATTACAACCTGGAAACTTTTCACTATTACATTGTGGTACCCAAGGATGCTTGTAAAGGATAGTGAAAAACTCATTTGGACATTTTTACTTTGACTTCTCTCCAATCAGAGCAATTGTTCTCTTACAATGTGTGTGTGTGTGTGTGTGCGCGCGCGCGCACGCACGTGCACATGCGTGTGTGAAGAATTCAAATTTTAAATATTGCCTGTAAGTTCGTACACATTCAATTTTAGCAAACATTAACGATGATTTAAATGTGGCTATCACATTTAAATGTGGTTTTTTGTATTCCAGTGAGCCAGACTTAGTCGGAAGTTAGGAAGATATTCTTTTCCATTGTTTTCAATTGCAAAAATATTTTCAGTGATTAATTACTTTCCAGACTACATTTGTATTGCTTCAAGTGTTACAAAGCATTCAGCATATTTTAGTCACTGAAATTCTTAATTGGCGACCCTATAGTTGCCTTGGAATCTCAATACTGACATCTGATTTTTATACGAACTCTGAATATTTGGAATAGTTTCTGCAAAGGTTGCTTTCTTTTGTGTTAACCAAGTAATTAGTTAGACATTATTCTGTGGATATTTGATAAATTTCCTCAGCACAAGAGAGTGTTCTGCCCACAGGGTTTTGCTCAAAGAAAAATCACAATAATCCATAGCTGATTTCTCTTCAAAAATAAGAAAACGAATGTTAGACAATCCATGTACTTTCTGCAGAGAACCCCCAAATCTATGAGTTATTTATTTTCTTCCACTCTATGTCATCTGGACTCAATAATGTAAAACTTTTAAAGTGCTGTAGAAAGAAATTGAAGGTTTCTCCTGAATCCTACATCTTTTTTATTTTTTTATTTTTTTTTTTGGCCAGTCCTGGGGCTTGGACTCAGGGCCTGAGCACTGTCCCTGGCTTCTTCCCGCTCAAGGCTAGCACTCTCTGCCACTTGAGCCACAGCGCCGCTTCTGGCCGTTTTCTGTATATGTGGTGCAGGGGAATCGAACCTGGGGCCTTGTATATCTGAGGCAGGCACTCTTGCCACTAGGCTATATCCCCAGCCCCTGAATCCTACATCTTGGAAAGAGGTTTATGAGTCCCATTTCCTCCATTCCTCACATGCTTTCTTATTTTCCATCTTCTCGTCATTTTTTAACATTTTTACTTCTCTATGTGTTTATGTCACTAAAAAATCATGCATTCTTATACACCACAAATAATATTTTAGACATATACACAGAAGACAACAAAATCTGTAAGATAAATATGATTGGATACAAAAATAATATAAATATTCATGCATATACTAAAAATCATCTATATTCCAGGACTGATAAATGGTAAGATGTGATTTTGTGCCAAAGTAAATTTGGAAAACATTAGAATTGCAGAGTAAGTGGGCTTAATTGTTTATAAATATCCAATAGGGAACATTCAAAATGGGATACATGATAACATAATGGAATTTAAATCAATTTTCCAAATAGTGTAGGAAAAATAATTCATTCTGAAAACAAACACTATAGGTCATTCTAACTTACCTGAATTGTCCTTCTATGTTGATCAGAGTAATTAAATTTCAAATGAAGCAGATGAGTTTTTATCTGTTTGTGTGACCCAGATGGCAAGAAATAGGTAGCAAAGTAGAAATAATTTAACTGTAAATTGAAATAAGATAACTGTTTATTTATATGTCCTTCCAGACAATCATGTCTTACATACCAATGAGTGAAAAAGTAATGCATGCATAAAATCCATTCAGAATTTCATGAAAAAATGTGTGAGCAAGAAAATATTGCTGGTTTTAATTATTACAGCTCGCGAAATGATGACATTGATTAGAGACATCAATCTTTAAACCTGCAAAGTTGTTCATTTAAATAAAATATGTGAAATTTGTAACATTTTTATAGTTCTTCAGAGAGGATTGCATAAAAACTTCTTTCAGCTACTCAACGCTGGGAAGTTCTAGTACAGAATGTCTTATTAGTGTTTACTCTAGACCTCCTGAGGATGTATGACATTTAGAAAAGGGTTGAAAAACATTTATGTATTTTAATTGTTGGATTTTTTGGAGCTTATTCTGTGCAATGCTTCTTATTTCATCTTATGCTACCTTAGAGAAAAAGGAATTTTATTGGAGTCATATCAAATTCCATCTGCTTGTATAAAAACAATAGCAATAATGGTGGAAATACTGTGTTTTTAAATGTACACAAATAAAACCTGGAATTTAAAACAGAAACAAAATTAAGCAAATGGTACTGCCACAATGGTGTATCTTTTGCTAGCACACTGTAAGATTGTATTAGTTTAGATCTTTATTCTATGTGCATTTTGGTGCCTTTAGTGCTTACTGTGGTCAATATATTTTAGTGAAGTAAATAAATCATAATAAAAAGACCTGAGTAGGTAAAAATTTGTATTAGACATGAGATTCTTAATGAGGGAGTAAAGCAAGTATTTAGTCGACCAGACTATAATGAATTAGGAAGACTGTTTTTTCCCTTAATTTACAATTTATCTGAATGCCTGTGTGGATTTATTTACTAAAAATATAGGAAGGAAGTATTTTGGAATGTACCAAAAAGCAGATCAGAATGGAATAAATATGTTGTTTTTAGTGGATTTTCATTAATTGTAGGTTCACTATTTGAATCTATTTTTATAAGTCTTCATAATAGATATTGAGTGTTTTCACTTTAAATCCATAATTTGGAATATGCATAAAGAACAGATCACTTATATTCTGGTCAAATTATGTAAGAGTCAAAAATGAGATGGGTAGATATGTGAAAGGGATTGTTAGTTCATGTTATTCTGAGATATCAGATTTATTTAATCAAGACCGTGGAAACAGTATGGAAATCATAGCAGGATAATTCAAATGAGTCAAAGAGCTTAAATTTTGTCTTTATGCCAAATAATGAAATTAGGCAGAAGAAATAAAATGAGATTTACAATATACTTAGTCTAGAAGGGAAAAGATAGAATTATTGTGTATTACTGTTAAAAGCAGACTACCGCTATCAAAATGAAAAGTATTTTTCCTCATTATACACACACATACATATGCATATGTATAGATACATAGATGATAGATAGATAGATAGATAGATAGATAGATAGATAGAGATTGATT
This sequence comes from Perognathus longimembris pacificus, assembly GCF_023159225.1. Taxonomy (NCBI): domain Eukaryota; kingdom Metazoa; phylum Chordata; class Mammalia; order Rodentia; family Heteromyidae; genus Perognathus; species Perognathus longimembris. Next base: position 16,224,003 of record NC_063168.1, on the reverse strand, counting down.
TAAGAAAATGATCTGGCAATGGATAAATTCTGATGAGAAAAATCGAATTTAAAGGATGAGAGAACATGAATATCTTTTTGACTCTCATTTGAAAGTCACATAAGAGGGGTCTTTGTTCATCTTTCTTGATATTTCTTTTTTTTCTTATTTATTTGCAAAGTGATGTACAGAGGGGTTACAGTTTCATACGTTAGGGCTTGGGTACATTTCTTGTACTGTTTGTTATTTCTTATCAATTTAGTTGTTTTGTCTTGAGATATTTAGTGGTTAAATAATCAACAATAGTGTACATTGAAGTTAGCCAACATATTTTAACAGTATAATTTTATTTGTCAAATAGTATCTTTCCCTCTTAAAAAGAAATTGATTTCACAAAATGTTCTTTCTCAGTTTTTGGTTCCTCTCCTTCCCTCCTCTCCATGCATTTTTAGTACTCATCCAGTTAAACCAATCCAAGTACCAGTTAGTTTTACAAAGGGAAAAAAGATTAAACTATTTATCTAATCATACCCATGGTCCAAAATAAGAGCTCAGAAAAGATCACAAATTATTTCATAATTATACATTTCCTATCAGAAATGTATATATATATATATATATATATATATACACATATATATATGGGGGTGTATATATATACTCACACATTAAAATTCAGTCCAATATTTCATCAGTGACTGATGTCAATCATCGCAGGAAACAAGCATTTCTTTATCATGTATTCCTTGAGGACACATTTTGGTTAATAACAAATATATTTTTCCTGTTATTATTAGCTTTAAATTGTTGTACAAAGATTTTTAATTTTACATGTAAGTCAAATGTGGAATCTGCCTATTTCAACCATTTACAACTTTAATCCCTACTTTCACTTCTGAGCTTGTGGACTCTAATATCTCAAGTTCTCATACAGAATGAGGAAGTGAAGAATTGGTCAAAATTTGCCATTCTTAAAAATGATTAGTCAAAGTTTTCCATATCTGGGGCACAAAGTTTCAGTAGCTCAGGAGCATAAAGTACGTTAAAGGCAGCAAAGTTGTCTCAGTGAAGCTTTTAAGCAAATAATAAAACAGCAAGGAGATAAGAAAAACCTGCTTATATAGGCAAGAGAAAAAATGAGTATATTAGTTAAAAACAAAGTTTGAAACTAGAACACATACAATTGTCTATCATTGAAGAACCAGCTCTTATACAAAATTGCATATATTGTCTGATATTTAAATGTGACCCTAGGAAATCTTCTGAGCTACAGTAGTTAGTATAAGATTAGCATGTGATACAAGCATATCCAATCAGACTTCGACTCACCCACATTTTCTGTTTGTAGTAGCAAGGGTAGTAACCCTGGTTCCTGGCATTAATATGCTGGAAAATTATAGCATATGTTAGGAAGAAATTGATGCCAGTACATGTAAGCCATAGAGAAAGCGTTACCTAACATCATAGTACCACTTTTTCAATTAAGTAAGCAAGTCTGAACCTTCAATTTATTGTAAGTCTCAAGATGCCTGCACAATAAGTCATTGAACATTTGCATGGTATATTTGGTAGAATTATAAGAATCTGAGACTTTTTTTTTTACTTTTGCTTCTTCTGAGCACTCTAGATAAACCTAATAAACATAGAGTTTAGAATTTAAAAAGGCATTTCATAAGATCCATTTGGAGACTTCAGTATGAGAAAACCCATAAATGCCTAGATTGGAGGATCCTACAATTTCAGCAATAGAAATACATTGAAAACCAGCTATATTGCTCAATGGCAGGAGGGAATTATAGTATTTCCTTAATAAAATCAGTAGATGAGGAACACCAATTAGAAAATAAAGAAACCTCAGTAACATAGAAAGCAAATTGCCATGAAGTTAGTTTCAAGGTCCAGGTAAAGGTAATTGTTGACATTATCAAAATATTAAGCAATGTTAACCCTAAGAATGTGATAAAATGATAATTATTGTCTTTTGCATGACAGGCCTAAAGAAATCTTCATCCTTTTCTAGCTTGTGTCAGTCATTTTCTCACTACTATGATAATGATCTGAGATAAACAAATAAGGGAAAAATTACATATTTGGACACACAGCTTCAAATGTTTCTTTCCATAGTCCTTGCCTCTGTTGTTTCTGGGCCTGAAGCTAGGCAAACCAAGACAGAAAGCAGAAATACTAGATGTCTGAACCAATGGGCTCTTTGCTTTTTGCCTTTTTATTCCATCTAGATCTCAGTATACAGCTGTAGGAATTGGAATTCTTAGTCAACTTCCTTCTCCATGCCCTTTCACATACATCCTGAAGTGTGCCTAGGCATTTTTCAACCCAACAAATCAGCATTGAAGACTGACCATTCTAATTCCATGCCTCCTCAAAGGAATGCCAAACACATTTCATATGCCATCCCTGGTTCCCCCAAAATTACATGCTCTTCTTATAACATAGAATAGATTCAATTCAGCTCAAAAAGTAACCATAGTTTTAACAAATCCAACACTCCCTTACAGTTCAATTTAAATGTCATTGGAGACTTAAGCCAAATGCTTAGCTGTGTATCCATGTATATAATAAAAATAATACTATGTACTTCCACTATACAGTGGCACAGAGTAAACATTTCATTTTGAAAGGGGGGAGTAAGGGGCAAAAAAAAAGGAGATATGATATCTATGCAAGACCAAATTCTAACAGAGCAAACATTAAATCCTGTGGTTCTGTGTAACATTTAAGAGTCCTTGATGTTCAGGTATATAGGCCCCAGAGGCTTCAGCCCTAACCTCTGTGTCCTTCCCATTTGTAATTTACATGGCTTTTCTCTTAGATCTGTTCAGCACCTTGCTTGTAGTATTCCTTGGAAGTTGTTTCATGTTTCTGACATTTCTCTTAACTTCTTAGAGTCTGCACTACATCGTGGCTTCATGTTCACAAAATCACATCCATTTTTTCTGGGAGTACCTTCAGGGATCCCGACATTGACATGCATTACCTGGTCTTACAAGCCTTTCTGTGAAGTCTGGATGGATTCCTCCAAAACTCTTCAACCCCTGTGTTCTGTTTGCATGTGAAAACAGCATTTCAGGGGTATGCAGCCCATATATGACACCAACCTGAGCAGTGGCTGACTCTCTTGGACCAAGGTAGCAGTAGCCTCAGATTGCCAGGATGGGATAAACCCCAAGAAGAATTTCCCTAATGTGTCTGTGTAGACAGGGCATTCTAGAGCTTCCTTTCCAAGCAAAGTTTTTCAAATATGTTAAAACCTTACAGACTTGGGCCTGTGATAGCTGATGGGGTGAGATCTAGCCAATTTTCAAGATGTCCTCAAGGCACCTTTCTTATGGGACCAACTCAAAACCCCTGGCTCAGTTTTCATAGCTCTAACTTCTTTGGCAGCCACATTTTTTTCCTGCCTTAATTTTATAACTGCTTCTTTTCATGGTATAATGCAAGTTTTAAAAAAACATTCTGTTCTGCTTTTAGCTCACAATACTTACTATAAATTCATTAATAAAACATGCCAGTAATATCTATAATATAGCCAGAATGCTGCCTTGTAATTTTCACTAACAAATTAATTTGTCCATCAATTTTAAATTTAGCCTGTGTGAAGTCTCAGGACACAGGCAAAATGCAGACAAGTTTCTTGTTAAGAAATAGAAATTTAAAGCAATCATCATATATGGAAGGAAACCTGCAATATTCTGGAATGGAACATTAGGCTGGGTTTGGTTGAGTTATTCTTTTTTTTTTTTTTTTTTTGGCCAGTCCTGGGCCTTGGACTCAGGGCCTGAGCACTGTCCCTGGCTTCTTCCCGCTCAAGGCTAGCACTCTGTCACTTGAGCCACAGCGCCACTTCTGGCCGTTTTCTGCATATGTGGTGCTGGGGAATCGAACCTAGGGCCTCGTGTATCCGAGGCAGGCACTCTTGCCACTAGGCTATATCCCCAGCCCTGAGTTATTCTTAATTCTGGTTTCCTCTGGACTGGTTGAAGGACTAAAGCCAGCTAGAAGATATGCAGGGGCTGATAGAATAGAATAATCTGATGTATACTGTTGGTATATATCATAGCAGGGTATATTCTATTATGTACAACTTTCTTAGCATATGATACCCATTCTCCCATATTAAAGATCTGTGCTCTCACTCTGAAACTAAAAGGTCTATCCAAGATTAAGAAATTACAAAGTTAGGTTTAAAAGAAAGCTATGAGGGTTTTATTTGGCTTGGCTTCTTTTACTTTTTCTTTTGTTTCATTTTTCATTTTATTTTTTATTATCATTAAGTAGTTGCACAAAGCAGATGCCATTTCACAAAGCAGTTAATGAGTACAATCCATCTCGATCAATGTCATCACTTTCAACATTCTCACCAGTTCCTCCCCTAGCTCCCCCTCTCCTAACTCGTCTTAACTTCATAGGATAAGCATTGAATTGACTGCATCCTCCCCTTGATCTTCTCTTCATTTGTCTGCCCCTTTGCTTTTGACCACACTCGCTGGTTCTTTTTTGAGTACACTCACTGGTTCTTATTTTGTTGAACTTTGATTCTGCCTTTGTAAGGAATTATACTATTTGAGTTCTGCCTTTAATTCCTTTAATTGAGTTCAGTTAATATATTTACATATATACTTTCATATCATTCTGCAAATTTATATGTATGTTTATAAGCTAAAGCTAGCTTTCACATATAAAGGAAAACATACCTCCTTTGTCTTTCTGGGCCTGGCTCACTTAAAAAAATTTCAGGTCTTTTCAATCTTTACAAATGGTATTCTTTCTAAGTAAAATTCTATTATACATATATGCACATATATGCATGTGTATGGATACAGTATATATACACATATATAGGTATATATATATATATTATGAGGCAGCATTCTGGCTATAGTATAGATATTATTGGCTTATTTCATTAACAAGTTTTTAAACTTGCATTCCACCATGAGAAGAAGCAGCTATACAATTGGGGCCAAGAAAAACACGTGGCTGCCACATGAATGTATATCACATTTTCTTGATCCATTTGTTCATTGAGGGGCATCTGGGTTTATTCTATAACTTGATTTATTTGCTTGAGAGAGTAATTGATCTTCAGAAGAGTAGATCCAAACTGACTCCCACACAGAAACCACATGAAGAGGGGAATGATATGCCAATCTACAGTTTTCATAAAAAAAAAAAACAAGTCTATGTAAGGCTTCAGATTATTTTCGCATGTAGTCGTTAAACTTTTTCTACTATGAAGTGAAGCAGAGTTGAGCTATCCCTGCCAGCCTTTCCCTAATATTATATTCTAGAGAAAAAAAAGGCTGTTGTAAGCTGCTAAATTTTGGAGTGTTTTATGTAGCACGAGGTAACTGAAACAGAGGGCTTCGTTCTTTATTCTGGCTGTTGATAGAGGGCTTTAATCAGATTTAAATAGTTTTACAGCATAAAGGCTAATTCAGGCTCATTCATCTTTTTCACTTTTGTATTTCTAATCACAGAGAAAGAAAGTGCAAGCCTTAAAGAACAGCCAGTTTTTAAGCCATAGCTAATGCCACACTGGTTAATATTCCAATGATAGCACAATGTATATATTACCTTCATCAAATTTTGGTCTGAACGGTACAGTGTGCACTGTGATACCATGTACCTTTTGGCACACGTCAGAGGGACACAATTAGGAAACATCAAATTTCCTTTCAGTGTAACATCACAGATTTCCTGGGACCTAGGATCTATGTGTTGTTGAGACTCTGAAGTCTTAGAACATTGAAACGGTGATGGCAGCTTAGTTGTTATGTGGAATAAAGATCAGATATATTTAGGAGACAATCAGGTCAAAAGTACCATCTAATCTAGGTGAGAATGATTCCTAACTAAAGCACCATCTGGATATCTTTTCACACTCACAAGTTTATTTATTAGTGATATAACCTAGAGAAAGACACTATGAATGTTAATCTAAGACTTCATCAATGACATAAGTTAATACTTAGCTTTCTAGTATTATCACAATTGGAAAACAGGAAAGCTACCAACAACTTACATTAAAAGGGACATGGGTAAGTCCTTCTGAAGGTGAAAAGGTCTGAGCCAAGATGTTGCTCCATGGTTTTCTCCACAGAGTAACAAACTTCATCTAAAGCTAGGTATTTGGGAAGTACAGAGTCTTTGAAATATAATTCCTCAATCATAAAATGTATTCAGCAAGAGCCTGGAATGACATGCTCTTAAACTTTTTGTTTGACATTGTAAATAAAACTATGCATTTAAACGTATTCATATGTGAATATATATGCATATCAATACATGTATACATAGATACATATATAAACTAAAATAAAATGATTTGATATAAATGTATCTATTGTAGAATGATCAGAGGATACTGCTTTCATGAGCACATTTAAAAAATGTGAGTTAAATCTGATTGATCAGAGGAAGGAAACCTTCATAATCATTCAATTTTGCTCAACTTAATATTTATGAAAAATTATCAGAGAAATTAATAAAAACCATTTCTTGCATTTATATTATATAAGGATATTTTATCCACAATGTATGTGAAACTGCATTGTTTATTCTTAGTGATTCTGATTCATGTATGTGTGTTTCTAGACAGATCCTTGGGTATCTGTGTAATATATATATATAATTACATCATAATCATTCCTAGGCTAAGCCAACTTTACAGTATCCATACAGTAGTACTAAGGAATTAATTAAAGATACAATCCTGGCAGCAGTCAATTGTTTTAGTCATATTTCACAAAGTACGTGGTATATTGGTGAGAAGTATAAGTAGGTCTTAACATGACATTAATTGCCACAACTTGGGAATGAATCCAGCCATTATGACAGATGTGTGAAGAAAAAAGATTTTCTAGGAATAAAAGACATAGACTCATGGTAAGGAGCCAAATTTTTAACTGGAAGTTCATTTCATCTCTGAATCCCAAACACACAACACATGAATACATCTGTGACTATATGAATCATATACCGATCACAATGGTATATAGTCAAAATACTTTACTTATGATGAACTTCGTTGCTACAAACCCAGAAATGTCTTCAATTTATGTGAATGTAATTGAATAGAGGCTGGGAATATGGCCTAGTGGTAGAGTGCTTGCCTCGCATACATGAAGCTCTGGGTTCGAGTCCTCAGTGTCACATATAAAGTCAGAAGGGGCACTGTGGCTCAAGTAGTGAGTGCTACCCTTGACCAAAAAGAAGCCAGGGACAGTGCTCCGCCCATGAGTCCAAGCCCCAGGATTGGCAAAAAACAAAACAAAACAAAAAATAATTGTATAGAGGTTATCTATATGATTGCTTTCGACATCTTATAGGGAAATACAATAGTCTGTTTCCAGATACACCAAAAGAAAAGAATGTTGTTTCTGTTTTAGAATTTCTATGGGAATTTGAAGAAACATAGGATAATTTTCTTTTTTTTTTAAATTTCACATAAAATTTCATTTCTCTCATCAATAGAAGGAAGGAATACTTTGTATATATGTATATGCTTCCTTGAGGACTTGAGTGTATTTTATCTTCTCTTATCTTATCTTATAGATTACTATAAGCACATTACTATTAGCACCCATTCATTTCAGAGGATTGTTCATTTTAACATGTTCTTGTACGTATATAATGTACTTAATTGGACTCAACTAGTCATCTACTTCTCCCTCTCTTTTTTGCAAAGCAACTCCAACAAGCTTCATTGTTCTTGTGTGTGCATATGTATTTGTGTGTGTATGTGATCATATGCTTGGATTCAGGACCTAGGCACTCTCACCAATCATTTTTGTCTGAGGTTAGTACTGTACCACTTTAGCCACAGCTCCACTTCTGGCTATTTTTGAGGGGTAGAGAGAAGGGAGTGATTACTTTATTGGAAATAAGAGATAAGAAGCCTGCCTTGGTAGACTTTGAACCACAATCCCAAGATCTCAGACTAAGTATCTAGGGTTACATGAGCAACTTGTACCTGGCCATTGTTCCATTCTCTCCCCCTCCCCCCTGCGTGTCTCTCTCTCTCTCTCTCTTTCTCTCTCTCTCTCTCTGTATATATATGCATGTATACATACATATATAATGCATGTTATATTCTATAGAATATATTCAATAGATTATATATACATATGTATGTATGTATTTGTAAGTTTCTAGTAGTTTATTTGAGATGAAGAGTATCATGGAGTTTTGTACTTGTACTTTGTTTTTGGCTTTGAACTGCAATATTCACATCTCAGCATCCTGTGTAACTAAGAATAAAGGTGTGAGATATAAGTGCCTGGCTAATGATTTTCTTTTTATTTGATTATATGGAAACTAATATAAATACTTATGTGTTTGGGAACGAAGAAATTCTAAAGTAAATATAAACTACACTTCCAAAAGCTTTGATCTCCATGTTCTGAGGTCCTTTCTTTTCTTGGGCCTTTTTAGAAATGAGAGATTTTCATATGTGGCTGTCATAGAAAAAAGAAAATGTGTTTTTTCATATTCTGACTACTGGTATTACAATAATTGGGCCATGACACAGACTTTGATTTTTCCATTAGTCAAGGGTATACTTGAGGAGGATGCTATATTAGAAAGAGAAATTGCCTAAATCTCAAGCCGGAATACACTTACATGAGAAAGGCACCAGTTTTTATTACTAATAGAGACTGTGAACTGCTACTAGCATTTCTGTATTTCAAACAATGTGAAATGTAGACACACAGACACCAAAATATATAAATGCTAAATCTTTAGCATCTGAACTTGTTTGCAAAAACAAATGAATATGTCAGGACATTTTCATCTTGGTTTGTTTTTTTTTTTTTTTGGTCAGGACATTTTCAACTAAAGATTACAAATTGCTGAATGGTTTCCAAATTTCTCATGTTAGTTTTACTCTGTAGACTCCCCCAAACCAAACATATTTCTCATCAGTGTTTTTTACCCATTTGTGGAATCTTTCAAGAGCTCTCCATCTTGTGGCAAGTACAAATTCATATATGATCAAATCTAATTCAAGAATGAATTCAATAAGTATCTGAAGAGTCAACATGAAAGATTGTCACTTGAAAGAAACTGAGAATTGAGATCACTTTTTTATGAAATAGGCTCATTGTTTAGTTAACAAAGGGAAATGCAGTTTTAATAAAATGTTGGAAAAGGAGAACCTTGAATAAAATGTAATTTGAGTTGTGTGATAGTCAATGGCAGATAATAAATGAGCATAAATATTTGTACTAAAACAAAATGACCCCTTTTAAAATGTCATCTGCATATTTTATACTTTGCATTTTCTCAAGGAAGCAGATTTTGAGAGGTTTCTGTCTGGTACAAGAAGACTGCCTCACCCTTCAAATATGGATACCTGGTATTCACAAAATGGAATTTCCTGAGCAAATTCCTGAATTCTCACTTCATGTGTCATAATTTTATAAAGGTCCTTTTCCTCCTGAGTCACATTTGCCCAAGAATAAACATTCTTTAATACTCTTTTCCTATAACCTCTTCTGTGATACCACGGTCCTCCTCCAATCACCACTTTCCTCCTGAGCCATACTGAACATGACCTGCATGTGTCTCACCTGGTGAAACCCTTCCTAAAACAAATAAACAAGGCCATGTTCCTTTATTCCTCAGTGGGAACTTGGCCTTGCCAGTCTTGCTGGCAATAAACTCTTTTGTTCTACATGAAAAAAAAATCAACAAATAAACAAAAATCTATCTGATCAAAGTAAGTGTGTTGCTTGTGGTTAGGAATGGCAAATTGATTATTATACACAGAAGTATCAGGCAATAAATCATTCTTGAATTCAAGCAAGATAATTCATATAGCAAAGATATAAAAATTCAAGTAATAGTATCTCTAAGGTAAAAACAATGTATCTAGTAATATGTAGGATTGTGAAACAAGCTCTTGTCCATAATTATTCTTACTAAAAATGCACAATAATATTAGAATTTTATGGGGCAAATGGACCAGTATTTATAGTTACTTTTCAGTTGCACAGGGATTATGATTCTCCCATCCCATTTATTGTGCAAAATCTCTCACTAAAATGTTTTTAATTGTATTTTATCTTTTATATCCCATATTTCCTTCTAGTTCTAGTATAGGACTTTTGTTAGTCAGCTTTCTGTTCCCATATAAGAATATCCAAGACAATCAATTAATAAAGCAAACAGGCACATTTAGGCTCACAAAGTTTTGAGATTTTGGTGTATGATCCCATGGCCTCATTGCTTTTACCTGTTATTCTGTCATTCAGCATAAGAGAGCATCGCAAAGCAACACTGCATCTGTCATGAGACATGGAAGAAAGCAAAAGTGAGAAGTCAAGGTCCTACAATCACCTTTGGAGGTGTTACTATTCTATTATCTACTTCTATGGAACCAAAATTCCTAATTTCAGTTTCTTCTCTTCGAATGATTACATAGTCTCATAGATGACTTTCCATCACACAATTGTATAATGTCTAGGTTAGACTGATGAATACCTATTACAATAAAGATTGTTTAGTATTTCTTGAGGAATACCCATCATAGGGTCTTTCTACAGTTAGCACAGTTGTGTAACCTGAACTTCTCAGGTATATGTTTATTTCTTTAGGCGTTACTGTTGGCTTTTGACTTTATAAGCCATTTTAGTTCACGGCTCACTGTTGATACAGAAGAAATAGAAGCTCAGAATATTTCTGGAGTCAAGTGTTCAGGTAGCTATGGTTGCTTCTGGCATTTAGATGAACACCACAATTTTTTCATTAATAAAAGGGCTTAATGAAATAATTAAAGAGCAAAATAATTAATGGGTGAGAAATGTTAATTTACCCTAAGTGGTAGCAATTTGGAAAAGAACTGCCAAAAGGGAATTACTCAGAGAAGAAGTGAAGCAAATACATATGAGTCACAGTAAAACAGTCTCTGGAGCTTAAACAGCTGTGATTCTATGTGATTCAAAATTCTACACTGTTACCCTGGCAGTCACCTCTTCCAGTTGTCACACCCTCCACAGATTTACAAAAGTGTTATTTGGAAAAGAATAAACCTGTCAGATGGTACAGATTAAGGGAAAAGAATAATTCCTTAATCACTTATACTCAAAACTTTGTAATTATGTTCTTGAACTAGAAACCTCTATTATTTCAGTTACCAAGTCCAGGAAAATACATAACTGAGAATCAGTCATTTTTAATATAACAAATCAGATTAATATTTATGAAACTAAGAATGACCAAAGACATGTCTGGAGTCAGTTTGTCAGAAACTGATGATTTAGCCTTGAAATGGATACCAAAGACAATGAACATTGAGATTTTTGTTTTACATTAGAGGAAGCTGTCTTTGGTGCCATTAGCAACTCATGCCATCAAGAGCAGAAAATGGAACAATAACCAAGTCTTTAAGACTTTTATTTTTTGGATTCCCTGTGTCTTCTAATAGTTGAATTTTGGATAATTGGTTCATTGAATGTTTTTATATGGTTGGCCAAAGGTAAATTTCTTTGATTAGGCTTTATTATTTCTGTATTACATGTTTTCTTTATTACAGCATGTTTTACACATTTATATTTACTTTGGAAAAACTTGTCAATACTAATATATACTGTACAAAAAACAAAAAATATAATAATGAAATAATAAATACATATGTATAAGTCACATTTAACCTTTAGCATTTTTATGTTTTATGTATACTAAATACTTTCAACCACCTACATTCTTGCCTTTTAGAGAAAAATGATTGAAAATTCAAAGTTTTGCACTAATAATTTTTATGGTAGATATGACTTCTTGGTCTTTTTATTTTATTGTAAAGGTGATATACAGAAGGATTAGAGTTATGTAAATCATGTAGTCAATAGGTTCCTTTTTGTACATTGTCATCCATTCCTTTACTTTTACTTTTCTTTGTATAATTAAAGCATAGGACACTGGCTAACTTTTGAGCCCGGTTTCATATTCTAGCTCTTTCATTTCTCAGATGTTATAATTTCATTAAATCGTAAAATGTCTATGAGTTTCCTATCCCTTTTATATGGTAAAATAAGAATCTTATATTAATTTTTGTTGTATAAATAAAACCAAGTTAGTTTCAAAATATTTTATTTAAATGGTTTCTTCATCAAACAAGATCAGCAAATTATCTCTTTATTGCCAATGTTATTATTAATTAATACTGCTTTGCTTAATTACATGTCATCTCTATTATTTTCAGGATTACTTCTGATTTTGAAACTTCCTTTGGGAATTTTACATGTACTCAGTGATGCTATCCAATATAGTAATAGTTTTCTACCTTTATTTTATTTTCTATTGTCATATATAGAGTTTTTATTATCTCTTAGTTTAAAAAATGTCATTGTTCTTGATATAATGTCTCAAACTTTTGAACAAAAGCCATGTAGTTCTCTTGTAAATGTTGCATTTCTGACAGAAAAATGTTCCTGTATAATAATTTCTTGAATCAAGCCCCAATAATCCTTTAACATGTAAACAGTAACAACTGAGAAGACATCAAATGAATATTTCTTTAGAATAAAAGCAGAACTACATTTTTCCAGATTCTGTTTTTTATGTAATTTTCTGTCATAATTATAAACTTTAAACCATTACAAATGAAATAGTAGAAGGTTCTCGCATGGTTTCATAGATCTTTAATCTCAACTACTCTGGAAAAAGAGTTCAGGATTGAAATTGGAGGCCAATTGGGGCAAAAGTTAGGAAGACTACATCTCAAGAAATAAGCTGGTTAGGTGGTACACACCTATAATCTAAGATGTCATAGGATAGAGGGCACAGGCCAAGGACAAAATTGAGTGAACTATCTAAAACTACAACCATACGAATAAGGGGCTGACAGTATAATACAAGCAGAATCCAACCACCCAAACAAGCATAAAGTCCTGAATTCAAAACCAGTCTCACAAAGAAAGGACAGAAAGACAAATATTTTAGCATATTGTCTGCGTCTTACCACTCTAATAACTTTTTTAAACCACTGGAGTTTTTTCATGAAATTGAATCAAAGTCAAAATTTTATACTAGCCTGAGGATTTATATTAAGTATTTGCAGATTTTGGTAGGTTTCTAGAAATGTTCTGCTATAAAATTCAAAATGATTTACTTGTCACAAGGAAAGATGTGAACCAACATAGTAGTTAGTTCAATCATCATACAGAGTAAATTAATAAAAACAGTTTAACAGATTAAAGGGGCTACTGACACTGAGAGATTTTGTAGCAAAGAGGCAAATGTGAATAAACCAGATAGTTAATTTTAAATGGTATCACAGAATATTTTGATTATATTTAAAAGAAGTCCACAGAGATCCCAGGAAGAATTTGGACTGAGAAGTAAGTTATATCTGGTTATTGAGGTAATTCACTAATACTGAGATAAAACTGTGGTGGAAATTAAAGTTGAAAGTCTATCAATCACAAATTTTGATATTTGGTAATGTGGAGAAGAGGAAAACTCCATGGGCTTCTTGAAATTAGAGAGATTTACTGTGGCATGTGTGTGTGTGTTGTGTTGTTTTGGTTGTTGTTTTTTTTTTGAGATGGAATCTATTTATCTATTTTGTGACGACAACCCACCTCAGTTTCACTTTGTAACCTAGATTTGCTTAGAACTTTCTATCCTTCTGCCTCAGCATCTTCAGTGCAGTAATTAGAGGTGTGCTAGGCTACTATATATATTGTTTCTAGATTACAGTGAAGTAGGTAACAGCATCACAGGCTCCTGTTCAAGGTCAGATGAAAATTAGTTCCCTTCTCAATATACTCTAGTATTTTATCAGCTACCCAACTGAGCAATGTGGTCTATTTTTGTATGGCTGCTGAGATGTACAGTATGTATTTCAGAACTTTTTTTTTTTTTTTTTTTTTTTTTTTGGCCAGTCCTGGGCCTTGGACTCAGGGCCTGAGCACTGTCCCTGGCTTCTTCCCGCTCAAGGCTAGCACTCTGCCACTTGAGCCACAGCGCCGCTTCTGGCCGTTTTCTGTATATGTGGTGCTGGGGAATCGAACCTAGGGCCTCGTGTATCCGAGGCAGGCACTCTTGCCACTAGGCTATATCCCCAGCCCAGAACTTTTTTTTTTTTTTATATTTTCCAGTTTAATTGTCATAGGATTGAAGTCTGAAAAAATACTTAAGAATTTCTGGCTCTTAACTATTGCAAAAGCCAGGACATGGTTTGTTTTTGTGGTGTTTTTTTTTTTCATTAACTTTAATTCTGAAGTGTTGAGTATTTATGAAAGACGTGTTAGATTTTTTTTTAAATATCCTATCACTGAGGACACCCAATGCAAATTCAGCGTTAAACAAATATTTATGTGTAACCTGATCTGTACTCATAAGGCTAACAATAATTGTTCATAATATGCAGATATTATTGAAAAATCTTGATAGATGATAGTTTTACATTATCAGTAATTGGTAAGGTAAATGAAATAAAACTTCTTGCCTTAGAGTTGTTGTATAATATTTCTCAATTAGTAAAGAAGAAAGATTTGTCACACCTTGTGTGTAGAATCTCAGTTCCAAGCTTCAATTTTTTTTCACCATATTTAGCACTGATGGAATCTTCTTTCTTGTCTGTCTAGGATGACTGATTTCTAACAAAACAATCAACATGAAAGAGTGTTAAAAACCATTCATATTGGACCATAAGAATGCTTTTGTAAAGTCATAGACAGCTTGAGTATGTCCTAAATTATTGTGCAGGTTAAAAGAAACTGGGCCCCTGGGATGTCTGGTAGAGAGCATTAGTAAGCAAGAGCATCATTTTTACAAATTTTTCAAATAAAAGCTTTCTTCTAGAACAACCTTTAATAATAAATGTACAAGTTACAAGTTTTATATAATTGGACCAGATTAGAGTAGGTTCTGAGTTTCTAATTTCCACAGACATTGAAATCACCAGCAGTAAGAGATGTCCATTTAAATTCTTTGCACAATTTAAAACAGGGTATTTTGTTTGTTTTATGAGAATTCTCCATATATTATGAATATTAATTGCTTATATGATAAATAATAAACTTCTTTAGCAAAGGCATACATAAAGATAGAAATATAAGAAGGCTAGTTTGTTTAAAGGAGAAGAAAGAAAGGGAAAAAATGGAAAATATTCCAAGAATATTGAAAAACATTGTTTTTTCTTTTGTTTGCTGCTTTGCTCATTTTTAAGATAATTTATTTCAAATTTAGATATCTCAATGGGAAATTACAGCAGTGGTTGGAATACTATACTGTTATATAAATATATACATATATGTGTATATATACATACACACATGCATTTATTAGAGGAATGACATTAAAGAAGAAATTTGGATTTGAAAGTTTTATTCTCAGGTAAGTAGAGTGCTGAAAAATTCTAAACTAACTTATATATTATGGCATTTATTTGGGCTTTATTTCTCATATACAGAATATAAAATAATTTATATGTTTCATGAATCAGGATTTACATGATTATTGATACATCCAGAATTAAGAAAAAGGGATTACATTTATAAGAATGGAGTAGTTTTTAAGTAAAGTTGTTGAATTTGCTTGTTATATGAACCACAATAAAAGTCTCTCACATTTAATTCAAGTAGGATAGAATGACAATTTATTTGAAAGTAGGTCTAGTAGTGAGATTTAGATTATGGGTTGCTGTATACTAACTGTAAATAAAAAGAAAATCAATTTAATTGATATTCATATAAAATTTAGTGAGGAAAAAATTCAACTAGAGATACCAAGATGTTTATTATTAGCCCTTTGATCAATAACAAATTTTGACATCTCAGTAACTAAAACCTTCAATGTAGGTAGAACTTTGTAAGACATTTGTAATGAAGAGTGTAAAGTACCCCTGGCACAGATACATGCATGCATGAGTGCTCACACACACACACACACACACATACATGCTAACAGAAATTCTATTTCAAATTAATCGTTCTAAAGAGTATTACCATAGCAACAAATGAACAATAGCCTAACTTGACTTTGCAGTATTGGAAATATTTACAACTGTGACATTTCCTTTTGCTAAATGAAGCTACCAATAATCATCATGTCATAATTCACATGACTGTGATTGCATGATTGCAGGTGAGCAAATAATTAACTATTTTTACTCTCACAAAAACTCCTGTCAATGTAGAAAAACCATTCCACATTCCAGATAAAGCACATGAGATATAGAGTAAGTAATCAATATCTTAAAATGAATAGCTCCTCTCCATTTTCCTATTCCAGATTCTGCTAATCAGATATTTTTTAAAAGAAACATATATATGTGTGTGTGTGTGTGTGTGTGTGTGTATGCATAGATATACAACTATCATATTTGCCATGTAAACTGTTACAGGGTAAGAAATGTTTTAGGGTCTGAGGGAGGGGAATCCCCATCTCTCCAAGAGTCCACCACTCAGAGACAGTCTCAAGCAAAAAGATGGGTTTACTGGAGAAGCAAAAAGCAAACTGACTGGCCAGTGATGCAGCTTAGTTAGACTCAGGAGCTGAAACTATGCCAGTGAAAAGCGGGCTGACTGGCCAGGGACAGAGTGCAGACAAGGGAGCTGCCACCATGACCCCAAGCAGTCCTCAAATTGGGGTTTATAAAGGTAAAGGTAAAAGCGTAGCACAGATGTAGCAGGGGGTAGAGCAAGTAACAAGTTAAGCAAGCGTGGCACAGGTGTAGGAGGTTGACACAGGGGGCAGAGCAAGCAACAAACAAGTTAAGCCATTTACAGAAGCAGAATTTTGGGGTCTGGTTGACCTAATCTACTGCTCTCAACATTTCCTCCCATGTTTCCCTAATCAAGATGAAGTCAGCTATACTCCCTACAACATAAATAAATAAAAATATGCACATGTGAATGTTTATATGCTTAGATACACCTAGTTAGATTATTCTTAGATGTTTTGAAGGGAGTGTTATTCAATTTCACAAAATATAATGAGCATTGTGCCATTGGGGATGATATTACATGGAAGAATCTATTCAGAAATACGAGGGTAAGGTTTCTTCTGCCTTCCTCAAGTATAGGACAGCTGTCATTTATTGACTCTCCTTGTCAATCTTTGGTCAAATCTAGTGAGACTTATTAGTACACGGTGGCTTTTTCATCCTTCACAGGCAGAGTTTGCATTACCTACATTGACACTGTTACACAGCACAGTGCTAGTGAATGTAGTCTACATGTACACATTAGAATCTGTGCATTCTGTATTTGTTATTTGAATAATCACAAGTAATCTGATTTCTGAGTTTCATTCCATTTGGCAACCAATACAAGCTATCAATGCCTAGAGCCCTGACTCTTTCGCCCTTCCTTTTTATTCCTGCCAGCGTCTGCCTTTGGATGGGCTCATTTTTTAAATCATTACCTTGTACATATAGGGTCTCTGTGATCAAGAGGACAATCACTGCTTAAAATTCCAACCTTTTTACGATATATATTGAGACATATCTCAACACAGAAGTATGTCAAAAACAGGTAATATATCTGACCATTATTAGGATGTTAAATATATTCTGGCAATATTAAATATGGCCAATATTTATAAAATATATAATAAATACTATCTGGCCATTATGTATAATAACATCTTATATCATGTGTTACTATTAATAATATGATATAAATTATATATCTGAACATTTTTATGATATTAAACATATCCTGGCAATAGTAAATATACTACATATGGCCAATATTTATAATAACCATAACAACTGAATCAACCTTTCAGTTAATGTGCTCAGTTTATTATCCATAGGCTGAAGGGTTAAACTGTATTTTCCAGATTCATTTGTAGCTCAAGTTCTCAATGTTATTCAAGGCAATCATAGCTGCTATTTGACATGAACTTAGATCCCAAACTATAAGGTTCATGGAACGGAAACTGCCCTGTGATTTGAGCAGAAAAGAGTTTATTGGAGGTGGATGGGAAAGAGAACAAATTGCTGACCTGCATGAGATGCAGGCAAGTGGCGAGAAAAGGGAAGGAAAATGAAGGAGGGAATTGTGTTGAATAGGATTATATAGAGAAAGGAAGGAGGCGGGACCACAGCAGATGTGGAAGTGATCCCTTATGCAGGAAAACCTCTCACTGTCTGGGAGGCTGGGCGGTGGGGGGGGGGGGGGGAAGGGGGAGATGGAGGGGAGGTGGTCAGGAAGTGACCTCAGAATCTGGGGTCTTTGTTGACACACAGTCAGGTGATTGACAGTCAAGTGATTACTGGTTTCAGGCAAATGAAGTGGGGTAGAGCCATTCTCTGGCGCAGACCTAACACAAATCAGTGGGTAGAGAAGGTATGGCAGCATTATAAATTTTTCTGGTGCAGACTGGGCAGTAATAATCTAGGTGCCATCACTGTTCTGTTGTGGCTTTTGTTACCAAATTGGCCAGGCCCTGAAAATTTTGGTTATAATTATCTGAGTTCTGTATAATGGATGAAATTGTATGAAATTTGAATCATTGGTTTCTGTAGCAACGCAGAAGTACTAAATATAGTAATATCCTTGTGGACAAACATGTTTGGTCCTTTCCTAGAGTTTTGATCTAAATTCAGTTGCAATGACCTTACAAATAATTATGCTAGAACCAAATTCCTTGTATCTTATTATCAACTTGCTGAAACAATGCCATGTAACTATTAACATCCCTAACAACATTTAACAGTTATGTATTCAGTTTTCACATGGCTCTGTGTCAGCCTTCTGGTTCTGGCTGGGATCCAGGCAACTCACAATCTCTTGGGAGCAGCTATCATATGGAGACACATTCTATTCACAATAATGATCGACAGGCCAGTGAAAGACTAAGCCTAATCACAAGAGCATAATTAAAACCAATGGCTAGTTATAATAGTTCATACCCACTAGCAAACTTAAGTAACATTGTATGATGAAGAAAACAGGCTGAGGAATTCCAACAGTAATGACTCTGACAAAGGATCACATTATGAAATCCCATTATCAAACAGACATTGATAAGTTGAGATCAAAATCCAGCCAATCTTACTATGCATATTCCTTTTAATTAATGAGGAAGCATGATTTTAGTTCATCTACCTATTAATATTGAGTAATAAAGGATACTGATCGATTTTAAATAACAAATTTAGTATTTATTTGGTTTTCTCTATAACACTCCAGTTGTAATTTTTATATAACACACTGTGATAGAAGGAGACAGAAGTGGGGACTCAGCATGAACAGAGGTGACATAGTGGGGATACACCTTTCTTTTGGGACACATTTGGGAGCCCCTCAAGCGGATCCCTGGGGTAAATACTGAGAGCCATGACAGGCTTAACACCTATGTATTCTTGCTTGACTATTTGAACAATTAGGCCCAGATGGTCAGCACTGTAATGTTGAACCACAAAATTAGTTCTATCCAGCCAAATCCCATGTAGTTCTGTCTATTTCTAGCCTTTTACTGGAATGCTCTCAGCATACCATACAGTCAGGAACAAACTGATTAAGGCATCCTAATTGAACAGAAAAACATCGAAGGCCATTTGCATGTTAGGGTCCCTCCCCGCTTTCTTTTTAGGAGTTGAGGACTGCCAGTGCCCACAAAGGGTCCTGTGTGTTAAGGAGGGAGGCAGGAGCAATGATTACTAGGAACAATGGCATTGTCTTTCATCTATGGCACAGTCTAAAAGGGTGGCAGAGGGGGGAAAATGTAAGGTGGTATACGCCACATAAAATACAAGGAGATTGCTTGTGTTTTGTTACCTACAAGTGTACAGAGATAATATTCATTACCATTTTCTATCTTATCTAAGCCTTCCCTTTTGTATTTTTAAAAAGACATGATATAGGATGATAAAGGCTGCCAAATACCAAGAAACATATATCTCAACTGGTACTAATCCTTTAGGTCTCTGTTGCTATTTTTGACAAATAGTTTTGTTGAAAGAAGAACCAAAGATAGTTATCTGAATATTGGTGCTCTGAAATTATTTGAGCATGTAGGATATTTAAGGTCAGTATTTTTGTTCTTCAGTGTGGATCTTTTAAGAATGGCTATATAGTAATTATTATTATTATTATTATTATTAGTTCTGGGGCTTGCACTCAGAGCCTGGGCTCTGTCCTTGAGCCTGTCTGTACCCAAGGCTAATACTCTACCATTTAGGCCACAATGCAACTTCCAGCTTTATCTGAGTAATTTATTGGAGATAAGAGTCTCCTGGACTTAACTGTCTGAGCTGGCTTTAAACCATAATCCTCAAATTTCAGCCTCTAGAGTAGCTAGGCTTACAGGTATAAGGCATTGGCACCCAGCTATATTTATTATATAGTTACAAACTTAAGGGTATTTTTTCTCAAAAATATTCTATTTCTTTTTCATGTCTTATCTTCAGCTTTACTTTTGTGTTTGCTTAAGTATGGAAAATGAAAATCGTATGATATGCTTCTCTTTCTTACATAAGTATAACAATTCAATGGTTTTTATACTGACAATATTCTGATATTCCTCTTGAGTATTTGAAATACAGGTACACTGATTACTAAAAGTTTTCATCTGTTATTCCAGCAGTTTAGGAAGCTGAGATCTGAGAATCTCAATTTGAAGTCAACTTGGGAGGAAAGGTCTGAGTGACACTTGCTTCCAATAAACCACCAAAAAAACAGAAACATAGATGTGTCTTAAGTGGTAGAGTGCCAACTTTGAATGAAAAATTCATGAGCATAGGCTTAGAGTTCAAGCTCCAATGCCAGCACACACACACACACACACACACACACACACACACACACACACACACACACACTCTTATATCATGACATTCAACCAAGGGCTGATATATATTATCAAACACTGAAATACATCTTGAAACCAATGGATCACACCTGTAACCATAACTACACAAGAGGATGAGATCTGAAGATCAAAGTTTGAAGCCAGCAGGAAGCCTGGGCAAGAAAGTCTGTGAGACATTTTGCTCTAATTAATCATAAAAAATGTTGGAAGTATATACAGTATCCAGTGTCCTCAAATGAGATACAGTGATAGTGCAGGTACAACCACAGGAAGGGGATACAAGAGGATCATCAACAATAGAAGCTACCGTTTCACATGACATGTTGAAAGTGATTACAACAGTGATATAACAGTTGTTTCCATAACATGGAGTTCATTTCACTTAGCAACATCTTATGCATTCATAGGGGCATAGCTATTAGGATACCGGTATTAGAACTAGGGAAGTGAAAGGGAATAACAAAATCAAGAGACAAAGGATAAAAAGACAAATGACTCCAAAAGCAATACTTGCAAAACCATTTGGTGTGAACCAACTGAACAATTCATGGGGGGAGAAAGAAAGGGGGAAGGGGGAAGGAGGGAATGAGGGAGGAGGTAATAAACAGTACAAGAAATGTACCCAAGCCCTAACGTAGGAAACTGCAACATCTCTGTACATCACTTTGACAATAAATAAGAAAAAAATTTTAAAAAAGAAAATGTTGGTGTGGTGGAGTGCTAGCATTAAGCAAAAGTAGCACAGGGACAGTACCCAGGCCCAGAGTTCAAGCCCCAGGACTGGGAAAAGAAAAAGAAAAACTGAAATGCAAAATCCAAAATATATTACTATTTTCCAGAGGAAAAAAAACAAATTCTAAGCTGACAAGTCTTACAAATTTAGATCTAAGAATTCCAATTTAATAAAAGAAACTGAGAAAATTTAGCAACATGGCAAAAACTCAATATATTTGGTGATACCTAAGAATCCATGGGCAATTATTACTATTTGACTTTAACATCAAATGTCAGGCACACAGCAAAATAATTATCATCTTAAATAGTTACTACTACGTTTTTGCCTATTAGTATTTTTCTCCTTGTGATAAATTTCTAAGGTGATTAAGCAGGAATTGGCATATGAAATAATTATTCTTCATAATTAGTGCACAAGGTTTGCCCTAAAGATTTTACATTCCTTATCTACTTTAGTTGGAGTACACAAACAGTACTATAAGGATATCTTTATATGTGAAGAAACAGAGTGTCTTTTATATGTATGTCTGAGGATGTGTGTGAGTGGATGGTAGGTGAAAATCTTGGCAAATTGTCCAGTTCCCCATTCCTGACCTTCTATCAAGACCCCTGTTAGCATTTCCCCCACCTTAGGTCCTCAGCTCCACCCACCAGCCCCCAGCTGCAGCCAGACCTGAACTCCTCCCTGCCCTACCTGCCTCCCTTCTAGCCCCAGAGTTACACACAAGCTGGGTAAGGTGCAGATGCCATATTGCTCCCTCTTCCGTGGGAGATATGGCCCCACTGCTAAACCTCCTTATAAACCTTCTTAAACTGTGTGTGACCATCTCTTCATGGTTCCCTGGGATGGCTGGGATGGATTCTTTCAATCCTTCACATAAGCTGTCTGGGAAGATTACCATTCATATCTCTGTACAGAACTGCCAAGGCCAAATGAAGGGATCCAATGACCTTGAATATAATAAATCTTCTTTCGATGGATAGTTTCATTCAAGTTTAGATCCTCAATTTTATTTTAAAGAGCCTTCTATATTGAAGGTCGAGTCTCTAGCCCAAGATTCAAGGTCTTTGATTCTATGATTCTATCAAAGTTGAAAATACTCATCTGGAATAGATTAAAAAAAACAAACCACACACACAATGAAAGCAGTAGGTACTATAGGGTTAGAATGCTATATAATTTGAAATAACTGCCAGTATTTGAGCCAATACTGTGCTAGGTATCATGCCCAAAATATCCTCATGTAATTGATATATAATACTTCCACTTCATAAACGTGCAAATAAATGTTTACTATAAGCTAGCAAAGCTAGAAATCCAAAACACTTAATCCAAAACACATATCCTTAACCACTGTATTTCTCCTTAGGTTGCAATTCCTCAGCAGTTAGCATGGAACTTCTGTACTTATCCCTAACTGACAATCATCATCTGATGTTCTGTCTAGCAGAGTCTCTCTGCTTGGACCACAGGCAGGCAAACATATTTGTGAGTTTTCATTATACACAGGAACATCTTTTCTGTTTTCTTGGAGCAGGCAGGAGAAGTCAATATTTTCCTTAGCACAACACTTTAGGAAGGAATGTTATTTCTCCTTAGGTTTTAATTATCCACACATTTTTTTTTAACAAGGCAAACCTAGGGGAAAGAATTAATAAATGGAAAGAGGTTACGGTTTGTCTAATTAAAATCCCACTCTGGTACTAAGAAAGCTTTATAGCAAATATGCAGGGCCATTAGATCACTGTAAGCTCTGCACTAGCTGAACTAATAAAGTGTATTTTATCCTGTCAGCTCAGCTTCAGGCATGGGGGCCAAGATATTCTACTCAGACCCTTCCATGATCTCATAAAAATTCCTATCCTCTTCTCTAAAAACTTAACTAACCAGAGAGTGAACTTTCTCTTTCCCTGCTGGGATCATGGATTGCAAATCAGTTTTCTCTGCCTAAAAGCAATCACCTAAGCCAGTGGTTATGTGAGATGAGGGTAAAAGGAAATAGCCATAAAAATTAATGAGCCTATCTGATGCCCAGGTTTTCAAACCATAATTCTGGGCATGGGAAAATTGTCCTACTTGGCACTGGCTCATATGGGTATAGATTTGAATGTACACTAGTGGTTTGAAGACTTCTGCTGCTCAAAGGACTACTTTTGAGAAACACCTCTACCTCTTCCTGTAACTCTGAAACAAAATTTCACCAAGGCAAAACAAAATACACCATTTGCAGAGTTAATGGTATAATAGTGAGAATTCTTTTGGATATAAATAATATAAAACCTTCATAAACTAGCTCAGGAAATAAGGTTTGCTTATGTAACTGAAAGATCTAGGTACAGCAATTCCTGGGGAATTTAATTTCAAACTCAAAATGCCATCATTTCTCTCTTCTCCATCTCCCTCCTCCACATTCCCTCACCTCACCTAACCCTCACCCTCATTCTAACCTTCACCTTATACTTTCCTGGGCTTTTCTCTCTGATTTCCACAGAGCCTTCTTTTCCAGAATACAGCCTGAAGGGCCTTGCTCAATGTTTGTTAACATCTGAGAACTACTTGAGTATCTGAGTCTTCTTCCCAGCAGTCTTTTCTGAATCACAAGGAAGCTTCTCTTCAAAAGACAACACTGAGTGCTTGTCAATGCCTATGGGTGGGTCAATGCCTATGCATATCCCTCGAACCATTCAAATGGCTGTTTGTAGGCCAATTACTATCCTACCCCAATCAAAGTATGTGTTAGCCTTGTCAGATTGTCTTAATAATAGTGATAGGAACCCCAAAAGAGAAGCAATCATTACTATGTAGATAAAATAGAAATAGATAACAAGTAACCCACAATTGCCAGTATTTACAAGAAATTTAGGAGAAAAATGACCCTTTAAGTATCAACCTGTGACATTGCATTTGCATAATTTTTCTTAGAATCCATGGATTTATAATTGTATCAATTATGATTTTCTTGGTAGCAAATGGCAGAAATTCCTTTGGGGCATTAATTTGCCTTTCTCTTGAAAATCTAGACTCAAATCAGTGTTTCCTTGAGTGCTTACTGTGTGTTTTTAATCTATAAAATAAAATTTCAAGATAATTTTATTTGCCTGAAAACAATTTATAGGTTTGGAATGTGTGCATTTTTTGAAAGTGGGTAGTCTTCTGTTATTGAGAATGTGCTTTTCAAATATGCAGATATCTGTTACTATTCTCTCCAATGTCTCCACAAATGTGTCTCAGGAAGAACAGAGGTTCGCAAAATCTAATCAAGAATTTGTTAGTCTCTCTGTGTATTTGGTGTGGGTCTCACACTGGAACTTTATCTGATTATCTATTTGTTCCGGTGTTACATTCCCAGCATTCTTCCATATAGGAAAATGTATCTTGCACTTAAGAATTTTGTGTCAGAGTAACTTGGAAATGAGAGACATGATTTTCACTTTGCAAGATGACTAAAGACCATAGTTGTCACGGTCTTTGGCCCCCAGTGCTCTCCCAACCTGCAGGAGAGATGGGGAAGCTCGGGGCAGAACAAGAAAGGAGAAGGGTCAATGGACCACCCACATCCAGCCCCCCCTCACCGGAGGACAATCAGACAAAGTCCGGGAGAATGTCTTGAGCATGTCTCCCTTTATTGAGGTAGATCCTTCTATTAAATAAGGCACAGGAGCCAATCAGGTCAAAGATTGGCAGGAAGGGGAGGGGTGTACGTGCACCTATCTAGGGACGGTGAAGGGAGGCCTGAGCTGTCCATCAAGGGTGGAGGGCTGAGGGACCAATCCTAAGAGGCAGCCTAATTCTATGTCACAGACCACAGGACTGCTTCCAGGTTCACCACCAGGCGCCATCTTGGCCACACATGGTCCCAAGGCTGGGAGGCAGGGCCAGCTAGAGCTGCCCTTTCGGGTTCCGCATAATAGCCACACATGACCCCAGGGCTGGAAGACAGGCGGGACAACTAGGACCGCCTTTCTGGGTTGTGGCATAACAGCCACGTGGCCCCAGGGCTGGGAAACAGGCGGGGCCATCTAGAACTTCCTCTGAGGCAAGGCATCTGGGCATGTCCCACACATAGTAATAATAATAATTACACAAAAAGAAACA
Source organism: Perognathus longimembris pacificus (assembly GCF_023159225.1). Classification (NCBI taxonomy): domain Eukaryota; kingdom Metazoa; phylum Chordata; class Mammalia; order Rodentia; family Heteromyidae; genus Perognathus; species Perognathus longimembris. Next base: position 16,198,403 of record NC_063168.1, on the reverse strand, counting down.
ACAATAATAAAATAATAATAAAATAAACCAATGACTAGAACATATACCTGGATGGTTTACAATCTTCTATTTTATTTAATAGGCAGATGAAATACAAAGCACCAGACACATTTCTCTTCCAGAATTTCACAGTTTTACTTTGGTTATTTTGTAGATACTCTTTCATTTCTAAAACTGTTCGAAGGTTTATGGGAATTTTCTTTAATATTAAAAAGTAATAGTAGGATACAAAGCTGTAAATTTAAGATAACTTGAATGCAGAGGGTTCTAGATCCCATGTTAGAATTTCAGACCAGATTCTGCTGTGAGATTCTCAAAAAATTTTGACCAAATACACATATCCATTCAGACACTCACAAACCAGAAATTTGGCCATGATTTGCAAGATCTTTCAAAGAAAGCTTATAGACAATGCTAATAAAAATAAAACCTGGAACTGTGTGTCACTGTAGTAATTAACAGCAGTGAAGTTTATGTGCATATGTGATTTGAAACAAAATTCTTCTAAGTTACCCTGAAGGTCACAAATGTAGATCAGAGCAATATAACCTTCTAGGGTTATGTGTGATTCTGTAGTCTTATTCCACAGCATATCAACCTAGATAGTGTCTTGACAACAGTTTTCTCCCTAGAGAATGCCCTCTGACACCTCTCTTCATTTTTTCAGGAGCTGAAAAGCAACTTAATCTCCTGGGGACTAATCTCAAGGGTAAAAGAACTTTGAAATAGTTGAAGATTTGACTGACTATATTCAAGTTTTATTGGGAAAAAAAATTACCTATCTACTCTTTGCTTAGTTGAAAACATGATTGCATAAGGATTACTAAACTTAATCCTCCAGATTTAATACTGAAAATCTATTCCACAAAAATGGGTGCCTTTGATTATGTCACCAAGGACATTGGCTCTCTCGGGTTAAGTGCACATATTCACTGGAGATGTTAAAGCTCATTAGCTCTTGCTTTAATTTTTAGATAACAATAAATCCTGTCAAATATGATCAAGTTGTTACCTTCCTTTAAAGTCTTTCATGGTTTCTAGTAGCTTTCATGGAAAAGGAAACAAAAAACCTCAATTTATTTTTGCTAAAATGAAAATTTTTGACTTTGTTCTATTTTCTGAAATTTTGTCAGTTGTTTCTGCTTCTTCTTCCTTTGACTTCCCATGATTTTGTATGCCTAGGGATGTTTTACACGTGTGTGTCTTTGAACATAATATTGTCTGAGCCTTCAATACATTTCCATGCTTTTATTCCTCATAAACATCAAGTCATTCTTTAACTCCCTTTTCAAATTACCCTACTGACAAAAGCATGTGTGTGTGAAATATGTGTGTAGGCAATATGAATATTAGTAACATACCAAGAACATGTACTATTAAGTATAATATGCACATAGTAGTAGTATATATGTTATACATGTTGTAAGCTATATGTAGTGAATAAACACCATGTATAGTATATACTAGTCTACATATCCTAAATATATATAGTATATATAGCATACACTATTGTATACTATATATAGCATATATATTATAGCATGCATGTGTATAGTATACAGTATGTATGTGCTATAATACCATACACTTTATATAATGTATAGTGTATATAGGCTGTATATCCTCTACTCTATATAGTATACACTGTATATCTAGACATATAGCAATAGCGTGCACTATTTATATTATATATGTGCATGTGCATATAGGTAATATAAATAGGTAATATAAATAGTATTTATTGTATATTGTTAAATGTATATATGTTTTTAAGTTAAACAAATTATTTGATGCATCTGAATATATTAAATTATTAGGTAATTTTTATTTCAATATATATTTCATGTCCATTTGCATCCATTACCTCCCTTTTACTTATAGGAGCACAGTAAGGAATATGTGGTTCTGTACATTCTGTATTTTGTTGGTTCACTGTACTTTGTGTTGCCAGTCCTGGGGCTTGGACTCAGGGCCTGAGCATTGTCCCTGGCTTCTTTTTGCTCAAGGCTAGTACTCTACCTCTGAGTCACAGAGCCACTCTGTCTTTTTGTTTGTTTGTTTTTTTGTTTTGTTTATGTGGTGCTGAGGAATCAAACCCAGGGCTTCATGCATTCTAGGCAAACATTCTACTGCCAAGCCACATTTCTAGCTGGTTAACTCTGCTTTCGTAACCATCAACCCTCCAAAAAGATTTTACTACCTTACATATTTTTAAAACCTTAATGTAGCAATATGCCATGGTATAATAGGCTCCTTTGACATACTTTAACATCAATTATACAAATGAATTTTATTATTTAATTAAGTTTAATTATTAAAACTATTCTACATTAAAGAGATCAGTTTTTGTAGAAATTGGATATCATAAATATGAGTGTATGTTAGCAAATATGAAACTGGATGAGTTCCCCTATAAAAGCTAATCATTGCCATAATTTTTCTGGAAAAATGCTTAGTCAGTATTTGTTGAATAAATGGCCGTTACAGTTATCTTGAGCCTAAAGAGGAGGAAATGAGCATCAGTAAGTGCGGTGACTTGCCATAGGACCAAATTTAATTCATAAAATAACTAAAGCATTCCCAATCAACACAGATTATAACAATATTTCTACTAAGGAATACAGTTTTAAGGGGCAGCCAATTCAGAGTATCATTCACTTGTGGAAAATGAGCTGTGCAATTTTTGGTCAGAGACAGGAAGAAGAAATGGGGAAAATAAAGAAAGTAGTACCATTGTCCAGGAAAAACAACAACAACAACAACAAAAAAAAAAAACATACTCATTACCTGACTTATGAAATGTTAACACCCATATACAACACTTTAATAATAACAATAAACATATTTAAACCTTAGAGTATTATTCCAGTGATGCCTTTTTTCAGCCTTTGTCTCACCATTTCTGTGCTCCCCCCATCCCCCGCCCTCCCTAAGCCAGATAAATAAATTACAAGAGCAAAAGAAAGCATAAAGAGCAACAAGGTGTCTAGGCAGTATTTTGATAATAAGCTATATAATCTGTGGTTGAGGATGAGGAAAAAACTGGGAGAGAGTGAGGGAAGGGGTGACATTGTTCAAAAAGAAATGTACTCTTTACATGGCTTATATAACCAACCCCTCTGTACATCAACTTTACAAAACAATAGAAATAATTCATGAAGAAAGAAAAATTCTACTTGATATAGTAATTTCTGGATTATCTGTTAATGAAGTTTATGCTTATTATATGTATTCTTTCTTTCACTTGGTATTAGTATCAACAACTCCACATGTTGACATTAATTCAAAATAGATTTCTTCTTCTATTTTTGGTAGGTTGGGCCTTGCAGGTGCTAGGCAAGCACACAGTCACTTTACTTATGCCCCCATCTGTTCCTCTGTGCTGATTCATTGGGTCTAATACAGGGTCTCACACTCTACCTTGGCTTATTTGTTCCCAGATGGCACTCTATCCCTTGAACTATGGATCCATGCCTCTTTTTGCTACACAACTGGAGATGAAATCCCCAACACTTTTCAACCAACACCAGGCTTCACTAATTTTTTGAGAGAGGGTATGACATTGCCTAGACTGGCCTCAAACTTAAGAACAGACCCTCCTACAAATATGTTTTGACTATTTAGAATTACATGAGAAAATTGTGATTTATTTTTAATAACAACAGCATTTGTGCTCAGATGACATATTTTGGTATAGACCATTGTCCCTGACTCTACACATACTTTCGATATTACCTGATAATCTCCTCCACTGTAGTGTAATTCTCCTGACTATCAGCAACAACAGTGGGACTCCACTAAGTTGAAATAATGGCCCTGAAAGCCTGCATTGAACAAGAAAAATAGCGTCATTTTCTTGAAATGATTGGTGCTCCTAGTTTGTTTTGTGGGCCCATGTGATATATTCTAGCACCAACTCTAAACATAGGGCAGAGTTGTTTTTTCAATCATGCTAAGGAAACTATAATTACTCAACTTTTACCATTAAAATTAAATTCTACATATTTTATCATGACAATGTAGGTGAAAACTAGAGTATCACAATTAATATGAGAAAAGGATAGCTTTGTTTTTCTGACCTTGTCCTGTATGATTAATGCCACAGCCTCAGATTTTAGTTTATACTTACTTTTAATATTTCAAAAATGATTGGTTAAAGGAATATCTGTAAATTATGAATAATGTTATATTTTAATTCTTTAGAACATTAGTAGAATGAAACAATGATTATCTCTGCTTTATATTGGCATAGGAAGCAAGGCTAGTTTCCTCTGTCAACAATATCAATGCATAGGGGGTTTTAAAATGCTTAGGTACAGCTCTGAAAGAATAGAAGAAACACATAGAATGATGTTGAAAGTGGATTAGAAGGTAAGCATCATTACGCAGCATACATTCTAGCATCAAATCCTATAATTAACTAATTGCATTAGCAAGGGTGTATAGGAATCCATTTTCTTACAGTGAAGAGATTTAATACTATCAATAAACTTAGTTCCCCAGCTGGGATGTAGCTCAGTGGCAAAAGCACTTGCCTAGCAAGTGAAACATCCTGGGTTCAATCCCCAGTACCAAAAAGGAAAAGAAAAAAAATAGGACAATAATCTTAAGGAAGATCCTTATGTGTCTTCATATGGGGTTTCATGTTAGGTTCTTCATCTCATAGGATGCACAGTCTTTTATAATACATCCATTATAGAGTTAACAATCTCATCAGAGAAATACATTCCTATAGTTATATTGTGTATGCTCAGAACAAAATGGAACTTCCTTCCCATTTGTACCTAGAAAACAAAAGTTTGAGGTTGCTCTGTTAGGCAGAATTTTTTTTTTTTTTTGGCCAGTCCTGGGCCTTGGAATCAGGACCTGAGCACTGTCCCTGGCTTCTTCCCGCTCAAGGCTAGCACTCTGCCACGTGAGCCACAGCGCCGCTTCTGGCCGTTTTCTGTATATGTGGTGCTGGGGATTCGAACCTAGGGCCTCGTGTATCCGAGGCAGGCACTCTTGCCACTAGGCTATATCCCCAGCCCCAGAAATTTTTTATTACACATAAAAATATAGCTTGCTCAATCAAGAATCAATTATCCGAAGACAGCGGAGGAGCTGCAGTGCACTAGCTGCACTCCCTCCGACATCGCATTTTTCTCACCCCATAGAAACTTTTACTACTAGAAAGACAGCCAGAGTAAGTTCTAACAGTACAGGGATTCTGGCCAGGAAGGAAAAATCGACTTTGCTCATCTGAAAACAAAGATTCAAGCACTGGGCGGCATCTTGCCGCTGTGCCAGTGCCGGCGCCAGCACAATGCCCGGCACAGCAACCCGCACTCCACGCAGCTAAAGCACACAGCATAGACCAGTGAGAAATACTCCTGACAGCAGCTGAGCACGGACGACCTGAAATCGCAGAGAAAGCGTGAGTACTCCACAAAAGATATTCTCACTCGCGCCCACAGAGCAGCTTCTGGAAAGCAGCCCTTCCCCCACCACCAGAGCAAAGCGCCATCTTTGCCACATGCATAGGGTCAGACCAGATTGGAACTAAAGCATGCCTGGGGAAAGCGAGGTCAAAGTAGCCATCTTTGAAAAGGGCAAGAGGGACCGAACAGTGAGAGCCAGCTCCGCCCAGGAGAATGCCCCCTGCCCAGGCGGGAGGCGAGTCCTGGGTCTTGGCTTAGCCAGAGGTGCCCTGCCCTGCCCGCCGGAACTTCTAAATTTAAAGCCAAAGCAGCCAGCATCTCCCCAGCGACATGGAAACACCAGACTGAGGAACGAATAGTTCCTGAGACATTTAAATGGTCCTGTCACAGAGGAAGCCCAATTCTCAGCCCAAAACGGAGCTGCTTTCCATAGCCACCTCCACCAGGAGGCTGCCCTGCCCAGGAGGGAGGAGCCTCACCCATGCAAGCAACTCTCAGCCAGGTAAAACGGGACAGAGGTGTCCCGCCCTGGTGTTAAAGGCAGCAGCCCCACAGCAGATAGAGGAGGAAACTGAAATAAAGCCAAAGCCAGCCAATCAGGAATATAGACTGCAGACCATCACAAGGAAAACAGAGACTGGGGAAAGACCACCCAAACAAGGAGGACCCCATTTTTTTCTCTCTCTCTTTTCAACATTTTTGAAACTTAAAAAAAAAATTTTTTTTCACTTCGGAAATGTTGTTGTTGTTGTTGTTGTTTCTCAAGGTTTCTATTTTTACCTGTTTGTTTTATCAAGTTTTTTTTTCTTTTCAGTTCGTTTGGGTTGTTCCTTTTCTGATTTTATTCCTTTTTAAAATGATTTTTCTCTGTTTTGTGCATCTGTCTTCCACTATCTGTACTTTATTTCTCCCTTTGCGTTCTCTTTCTCTAAAAATTACTTTCCTATGTATAACACCTCCACTCTTTTATGCTAACTCTCCATTGTCAATCATTTTAACCTCGGTCTTTCTACTGATTCTACTCTTTTCCACATTTCCACGTCACTGAAACTAAACCAAAACCACCCCCACCCATCCCCAATACATTTTACTCTAATTCTCTTTACTACCTCCAACTTACACTCCTGACTTACTGCCTGGACCTCCAGGTTCCATTGACTCCTGGTTATTGGATAGAGGGTATCCCAGCTTAATCTGAGTGAATCAAAGGGGTTCATAGAGAAAGCCAGTCCTAAAAGAAATTAATATAAAAACAAAAACTGCTTATAGGGTTGTAACAGTAAATAAGTAACTACTGATTACAGGGCCCAGGATCGGTTGCTATATTGAAATTTTATTCTTTTGGAACACCAAATCTAATTTTATAGACAAGTATACAGGGTATCTGTATATAACTGTGAACTTGTAAGATTTACACAACAGTGCTTGGTAAGGGCTGCTTTGGGTCTTAAACGGTGCTCATAGGTGCTTGTAGATTGGCATTCCCAGTCCAAATGAGCAGAAGGAACACAAGAAAGATGGCAAACAATGAAGTCTTATCCCCCACTAAAAACAAGCAGGAAGCAGAGCAGTCAATCAAAGAGATAGAAGAGAAGCCCCAAAAGGCTCTACAAAGTCTACTGATAAACATGATAAATGAAAAGTTTGAATCTCTTCAGTCAATTTTCTAGAGCGTGAGGAGGCAAAGCAATAATTAATGGAGAATTTCAAGGCATCCAAAAATAGAAAGATAAATGAACTTCAAGAGTCAAATGAAAAGGTAGCTAACCAGCTTAAAGATTTAAGAGACAAGATTAAAAACCAAAGAAATGAAGTTAATGAAGTAAAGAAGTCCATACAAGACTTAAGAAATGACATGCAAATCATCAGGAAAGACCAGTCAGAAGGAAAAGAGATTCGAAATCAAGTAGCTAGGTTACAGTCCCTACTAACTGAAGCAGAGGATCGAATCTCAGGAGCTGAAGATTCCTTCGATTCTATGGAGAAAGATCAAAAATCAATACAAATCCAGTCCAATCAACAAAACAGATCGCTACAGGAGATTCAAGACACGATCAGGAAGCCCAGTTTAAGGATAATAGGTATTGAGGAAAACTTGGAGAAACAGGTTAATGGGATAGGCAAACTATTTAACAAAATATTAGCTGAGAACTTCCCAAATATCCAGAAAGAAAGGCCTATACAGATACAAGAAGCATTTAGAACCCCAAACCGACCAGACCAGAATAGGACATCCCACCGACAAATAGTGATCAAAACAGGTTCAGTAGAGTGCAAGGAAAAAAATTCTCAAAGCTGTTAGGGAGAAGAAAACAATCACATATAAAGCAAGAGCAATCAGAATTACCCCAGACTTCTCAGCACAGACCATGAAAGCAAGGAGAGCCTAGAATTAAGTATACCAAACACTAAATAAAAATAACTACCAACCAAGAATTCTGTACCTAGCCAAACTCTCCTTCATAGCCAAAGGTCAAATAAAAGTCTTCCACAGTAAGGAAAAACTGAAACAATATATCGCCACCAAACCAGCTTTACAGAAAATCTTCAAAAATGTACTATACAGGGAAAATAATCAAGATCCCAATACAGACAGAGAAATGAACCCTAAATAGTAAACATCAGATCAAGAAATGGGAAGACACAGCTTTAAGCAAGATAGTGATAATGAAAGGAACAAATGATCATCTCTCAATCCTAACTCTCAACATTAATGGACTTAATTATCCAATCAAACGACATAGGCTCATAAGTTGGATCAAAAATCAAGATCCATCTTTCTGCTGCCTCCAAGAGACAAATCTATCCAGCAAAAGTAAACATCTTCTAAATGTGAAAGGCTGGAATCAAATATATTAAGCAAATGGCCCCCATAAGCAGGCTGGAGTTGCAATCCTTAGTATCAGACAAAATTGACTTCAAATTAAAAAAGGTAAGAAGAGACAAAGAAAGTTACTACATTCAAGTAAAGGGATCTCTCCTACAGGAAGATAGAAGCATTCTAAATATCTACACACCAAATGCAAGAGCACCCAACTTCATCAAACAAAGTCTACTGACTCTAAAAACACTCATAGACCCAAACACATTGATAGTTGGGGACTTTAACATTCCACTATCAACTCTGGACAGATCAACATGCCAAAAAATGAACAAAGAAACCACAGAACTAAATAATTGCATAGACCAACTAGACTTAACCGACATCTACAGAATATTCCACCCAGCAACAACAGAATACAAATTCTTTTCGGCAGCACATGGAACATTCTCCAAAATAGATCACATCTTAGGGCACAAAGAAAATCTGTACAAATTCAGAAGTATCAAAACCATTCCCTGCATTCTCTCAGACCACAATGGAATAAAATTAGAGCTCAACTCAAACAGCCACCACAGAAAATCCTACAATTCATGGAGACTAAACAACACACTGCTGAACCATCAGAGGGTCATTGAAGAAATTAAAACGGAAATTCAAATGTTTATGGAATTCAACCAAGTTGAGGACACAAAGTTCCAGCTCCTTTGGGACCCAGCAAAGGCAGTACTCAGAGGAAAATTTACATCTCTGAGTGCATACCTCAACAAACTGGAGAAACAGCAACTCGATAATTTAAAAAAGCACCTTAATTTCCTTGGGAGAGAACAAGCCAAACCCCACATCAATAGAAGGAAGCAAATAATTAAAATCAAATCAGAATTAAATCAATTAGAGATGAAAAAACCATCGAAAGAATCAACAAAACAAAGAGTTGGTTCTTTGAAAAAATCAACAAGATAGACAGACCCCTGGCAAACCTGACCAAAAAATGAAGGCAGCAGACTCAAATAAACAAGATTAAAGATGAAACAGGTAACATCACCACAGAAATAACCGAAATTCAGAAAATAATAAGGGACTATTTTGCAAACCTTTATGCCAACAAATTCGCGAACTGGGAAGAAATGGGTGATTGCATAGAAAAAATTCGTATCCCCAAACTCAAACATGAAGATTTAAACCTTCTAAAAAGACACATATCCAGTATTGAAATAGAAACGGCAATAAATGATCTCCCATCCAAGAAAAGCCCAGGTCCAGACAGATTCACTGCAGAATTCTACAAGGCCTTCAAAACAGAACTCACACCAATATTTCTCATACTCTTCAATGAAATTGAAAGAGAATGTTCCCTACCAGACTCATTCTATGAAGCCAGTATAACCCTCATCCCAAAACCAGGCAGGGACTCATCATGGAAAGAGGACTACAGACCGATTTCCCTGATGAACATAGACGCAAAAATTCTCAACAAAATTCTGGCCAATCGACTTCAACAGGTTATCATAAAAATCATACACCCTGACCAAACTGAATTCATTCCAGGGATGCAAAGTTGGTTTAATATACGCAAGTCAATTAATGTAATCCAGTACATCAACCGGAGCAAAGTAAAGAACCACATGGTTTTATCTCTGGATGCAGAAAAAGTGTTCGATAAAATCCATCACCCATTTTTTCTAAAAGCCCTGGAAAAACTAGGATTCCAGGGAACATACCTGAATATAATCACGTCAGTTTATGACAAACCCATAGGAAGCATAACTCTAAATGGTGAAAAACTAAAGCCATTCCCTTTATAATCAGGAACAAGGCAGGGATGTCCACTCTCTCCCCTGCTCTTCAACGTAGTACTAGAATTCCTAGCCAGAGCAATTACGCAAGAAGAAAATATAAAGGGGATCCAAATAGGAAAAGATGAAGTTAAACTTTCTCTCTTCGCAGATGACATGATCCTATACCTAAAGAATCCCATAGACTCTACCCCCAAGCTACTAGAGCTGATCCAAAACTTTGGCAAAGTTGCAGGATATAAAATAAACCTTCAAAAATCAACGGCCTTTCTCTATGCTAATGACCTGAAGACCGAGGCTGAAATCAGGAAAGCAACTCCTTTTGCAATAGCCCCAAAAAACATAAAATACCTAGGAATAACCTTAACCAAAGAAGTGAAAGACCTCTTTGATGAGAACTTTAAAAGCTTGAAAAACGAAATTAAGTCAGAACTAAGGAAATGGAAAAACCTCCCATGCTCCTGGATTGGGAGGATTAATATAATCAAAATGGCAATATTGCCTAAGGCTATCTACAAATTCAGTGCAATACCCATTAATATCCCAACACCATTTTTTAAGGAAATAGAGGAAGCAATCCAGAAATTCATATGGACCTAGAATAGAGCTAGAAAAGACCTAGAATAGCAAAAACAATCCTCTTTAACAAATGGTGCTGACAAAACTGGCTCAACACATGCAACAAACTACAACTAGATCCTTATATTTCACCCTGCACCAAAATCAATTCCAAATGGATTAAAGACCTCGAAATCAAAACAGATACCCTGAAAACACTAAAGGAAGAAGTAGGAGAAACACTTGGGCTCCATGCTACAGGATGGAACTTCCTTAACAAACACCCAGAAAGGCTACAAATCAAAGAAAGGTTGGACAAATGGGCCTGCATCAAACTGCAGAGCTTCTGCACGGCAAAGGACATAGCTCGCAAGATAAGCCTACACACTGGGAGAAGATCTTTACCGGCCATTCAATGGATAAAGGCCTCATATCTAAAATATATGCAGGACTAAAAAAATTACCCTCTTCCAAATCAAAACTGCAGAGAACCAATAGCCCCCTCACCAAGTGGGCTAAAGAGTTACAAAGAGACTTCTCTGATGAGGAAATGAGAATGGCCAGGAGACATATGAAAAAGTGCTCTACATCACTGGCCATAAAAGAAATGCAAATCAAAACAACATTGAGCTTCCATCTCACCCCAGTAAGAATGTCATATATCAAGAAAACTAACAATAACAATTGTTGGAGGGGATGTGGCCAAAAGCGAACCCTACTTCATTGTTGGTGGGAATGTAAACTGGTTCAGCCACTCTGGCAAGCAGTATGGAGATTCCTCAGAAGGCTAAATATAGAACTCCCCTATGACCCAGCAGCCCCACTTTTGGGTATCTATCCAAAAGACCACAAACAAAATCACAGTAATGCCACCAGCACAACAATGTTCATTGCAGCACAATTTGTCATAGCGAGAATCTGGAACCAACCCAGATGCCCCTCAGTAGATGAATGGATCAGGAAAATGTGGTACATATACACAATGGAATTTTATGCCTCTATCAGAAAGAATGACATTGCCCCATTTGTAAGGAAATGGAAGGACTTGGAAAAAATTATACTAAGTGAAGTGAGCCAGACCCAAAGAAACATGGACTCTATGGTCTCCCTTATTGGGAATAATTAGTACAGGTTTAGGCAAGTCATAGAAGAGCATCACAAGGCCCAATAGCTATACCCTTATGAACACCTAAGATGATGCTATGTGAAATGAACTCCATGTTATGGAGACAATTGTTATATCACAGTTGTAACTACTTTCCCCATCCCATGTGTATCTGTAGCTTCTATTATTGATGATGTTCTTGTATCACCTTCCTGTGGTTGTACCTACACTATCTCTGTAATCTTATCTGAGTATATTGGAAACCGTGTATACTGGTATTGTAACTAGGAAATTGAAAGGGAATACCAAAATTGAGAGACACAGGGTAAAAAAAAGACAAACAACTACAAAAGCAATACTTGCAAACCTGTTTGGTGTAAGTGAACTGATCACCTCAGGGGGGGAAAGGGTAAGGGGGAAAGGGTATGAGGGACAAGGTTACAAACTGTACATGAAATGTATCCAATGCCTAACGTATGAAACTGTAACCTTTCTGTACATCAGTTTGATAATAAAAATTTGGAAATAAAAATAATCAATTATCCTTACTTCCTCCAGCCAAATATTTCCAAATCTCCAGGTTTTTTCTTTCTGCTTTTCAAAGAACTGCATCTTCTTTATGATAATATCCATATGACCATTTATAAACTTCCAAATTAACAGATACATTTTATTTAATGAGAGACTACTAAAACCAAGAAAATGTCTTTCTCACATTTATGCTTTTGTTTATATTGTTTCATTCATAATATTTCATTTTATACTTTTAAATAGTGAATAGAAATATAATAATGATATATGTTTAGAAATTAAGTGATAGTGTAATGGCCATATTCCAAGCCTGAGTATAATCATCACTATTTAAGAAGATGGTTTTGCATTGCATTTATGAATGGTAGAGAAGCAATGTAGATGTTTCTACAATTTTGAATTTGCTGTCCTGAATTTTCACTTTAACATTGTTGTTTGTACACACACACACACACACATACACATACACACACACACACACACACACACACACACACATAAGGATGGATGTATCTTAAACTTCTGCCCATGTATGCACATGAGACATACATACAAGACTTTTATGGTATTAAAATTTATTTATTTATATGTATGTATGTGTGTATATGTTTTAGTTCTGGTCCTAGTACTTCAAATCTGATACTGGGAGTTGTTCCTGAGCTTTTTTGCTAAAAGCTAACACCCTACTATGAAGATAAGAGTCTCAGGGATCTTCCTATCCAACAGGCTTTGGACAGAAATCCTTGGATCTCAGCCTCCTGAGTAGCTAGGAGCATGTCGGTGGCATGAGCCACTGACACCTAGCTATTTTTACTTTTTAATCAGAAAAACCTATGTATCAATGTAGTATGAAATAACGTGGCTGATACAACTTCATTTATCATCACCTTATTTTTTTATCATTAGCAAGACTTCCTAGAATCAAAGTCTAGTAATATTTCCAAGTCCTTTATCTAGATTTACCCTCAAATTTCTAGAATCTACTCCTAGTAATATTTCCATGAGATTTATCTAGATTTACTCCCTTAAATGGAGACAATGGAAGCTGAATAGAGTAGAGATAGAACCAAAAAAGAATAAGGACCATAAAACACAATGGTACCATAGAATTAGTCTTGATTCTAGTTTCTATATTTTATTCTATCTTCACAGAAAACCAATTGCCAGGGTGTGGGTAATGGGGAAACTGGTGTGGGACTAGTGCTCATGATATTTGCACTGAGAACATATCTTCAGAGAAATGGCACCTGTGAATGGTCAACTAATTCAGGATTAGTGGAGCAAGAATATGTACCTGGCTTTCTAATGTGGATTGGGACAGGAAACACAAACAGTGTACCCTCTAGAACCTGGCATAATAACACTGTATGTAAATGCTTAATTCATTGGAACATATGCCCTGACTTGTCCAGCCTAACTTATATTATTTGGAGTCACAGGAAGGGAAAGAAAAATTGACTTAGAAATACTGGTTAACAAGTGGAATCCTCCCTCCACCCCATGATTTGCATGCACTATCTAAATCTCTTTTTTAGAATCTTTAATAATTAGTTACAAACTGTATTGTCAACAGGAAGATCATATAAGCATTTGAACATCAGCATCCTATATCAATTAGCTAGGTGGTTAGAATTCCTTAAACTGGAAACCTTAAATTCCTCAATCAAATTCTTTTATAATGCTTATTAGTTTCTTCACAGTAGTCAGAGTAGTACAGTGCACCATTCAGAGAAGAGAGCTGTTTTAATTAAAATAGGCTCTATGCTGTTTTAGCCTGCTATTGTTCCATATGCCAAGAATGTTTTATTTTATGATCAACCATTTACTGCACACTTTCATGGTCAATTTCACTGACAGGGATACAGTATGATAATAAATAACCAAGAAAACTAGGAAACCAATTCAAACTACCCCACCTTTTTTATATTGTTGAAGGAGGGGTGTAAAGGTAAAACCATCACAAATCAAATAAACACAGGATATAAAAGAAAACATCAACATTGATTAAATGATTTGGTTTTCAAATAGTCCTATATCACTTGGTAAATTTTTCTCTTAATTAGGCAAAGTCCACAAATCAGGAAATCTTTTGCCACTCTCCAGGTTAAGAAAATAATACACTGTGCTTAGTGTCCAGGAAAATGCAAAGCATTGGGAAAGAATATAAAGTAACTGGAATTACTCCAACATGGAAATGCAAAACATTGCATATTTCTTCAAGAAAATATCTTCAATACTTAGAATACAAGAACAAGGAAATCTTGTATTCTAGCAAATCTTTCTTTACGTTCTTTGAGGGTGAACAGGAATGACATGCCTTATTACTAAATATTTTATTGACAATCATTAAAAGTTTTCCCTTTTTGGGAAATACCACTACCCTGTTACTGGGAATGCAAACTTATTCGATCACTCTGGAAACCAGTCTGAGGGTTTCTCAAAAGACTAAATATTGAGCTTCCCTATGATCCAATAATCCAGAGACTGGGCACTTATCCAAATGATCACAAACAGGGCCACATTAAAGCTCCAAGCAGTGCTATGTTCATTGCAGAATTATTTACCATAGTTAAGATATTAAACCAACCCAGATGCCCCTCAGTAGATTAATGGGTCAAAAATGTTTTAAAATGGAATTCTACACTTCCATCAGAAAGAATGGCATTGCGTCATTTATAAGGAAATGGAAAGTCTTCAAAAATATATATATTAAGCAAAGAAATCAGACCCAAAGATACATAGGCTGCATGGTTTCCCTCATTTGTAATAACTAGAAAATATCTATAGATCTGCAAATTAATCCAGTGTATAGGAAAAAATAAATAATTCCAATTGAAGGTGATTAAACAGCACTCTAAAAATCACATAATGAGAAAACAGTGTGGGAGGAAACCAAGTGAAAAGTGTAAAGAATTCCCTTTTTTTTTTTTTTTTTGCCAGTCCTGGGCCTTGGACTCAGGGCCTGAGCACTGTCCCTGGCTTCTTCCCGCTCAAAGCTAGCACTCTGCCACTTGAGCCACAGCGCCGCTTCTGGCCGTTTTCTGTATATGTGGTGCTGGGGAATCGAACCTAGGGCCTCGTGTATCCGAGGCAGGCACTCTTGCCACTAGGCTATATCCCCAGCCCAAGAATTCCCTTTTTTGAGTCTCTGAAAACAGCAGGCTTAGGCAGAGAGAGGTTGGCCTGGGGAAGGACAAATTAGGCTGGAAAGCAGGAACCTGTTCTGGTAAGTGTCACCCAAGCCCTTATCAAAAACTGGACAGTGGGAGAATGTGGTTTTCCTACTAACCTGCTAATTCTGCTTCTATAACTATGTGCCTGCTTGAACAGGGAATGACAGCTTTGTTGCAGTGACTTTTGTGACTGGAAGAAAAACTGCACTTTCCAGAGTGCAATTATACTGATCTGGGAAGCATGGTGACAATGCTAAAAGTTTAGCTAATATTCTGTTATCTTAGCCACAAAATTGCACTTCTGTAAATGGCTTACTTAACCTGTTTTTTGTGCTTTAATACCTTGAGCTGTAGAAACAAGGGGCTGCAGTCTAGATCCCAACTCTAAGACTCAGTCTCCTGTATGGTGGAATGAAATTTTCTTTTCTGTCTTCTCGTCTGGTGATCTTTTATTCAGCTGGGTAGTAGGGTATTCTTAGGAGAGGATTATCATGTCTCAATAGGTATATGCATAGGATCATATAAAATGATGCTTAGTGAAATAAACCCCAAGAAATGGAAACAATAGTTTTTTTTCCCTCTGTTTTTAAAATATTTATTTATTTATTGTCAAAGTGATGTACAGAGGGGCTACAGTTTCTTGGAGAGGGAAGATGGCGCCGCCACAGTAGACAGGCACCCCGACTCACTCCAACTGAGTAGCGAGCTGGGAACCCTAGCACCCAACACCCCATCAAGAATCCAGCAAAACCAGCAGCCAGAAGCAGTGGAAAAACGTAGGGAAAAAAAAGGAGCAAAAAAGAAGAGCTGAAAACCTACATGGAGCCGGATAATCTACGGGGCACCCTCCCCCCCACCAGCTGACCCTGGCCCAAACAGGGCCAGGCTGGGAAAGGGGAACCTGGCCATCAGCAGACCAACTGCTGAAAACTCACACCGGGAGCTCAGAGTCCAGACAGCAGGACTCCATGGACACCAGAGAGAGCGTGGACCAAGACACATGGCTACGGCTGTGACGGGAAGTTCAGGTCCACATGGGGAATGGACATAAGTGGCTGGGGAACCCAGCGGTGCAGAAGGGGAGAGCCGGAGACGCCACCATGACCTTTCGCCACACCCGAAGGATCAACGGCAGCACGGGACACACACACAATCCAGGACCAGTGAGTCCCCCATTATCCCCTTCCCCAACGGGAGACCAGATATCAGAGACCCAAACCCTACAAAGAAGCTAGATCTCCCTCCCTCCCCCTCCCCACCCTGAGGGAACAAAGAACCCCCAAATCAGGCTGGAAGCTCCCATCAGGCTCTGGGAGTCACAGGAGTTTAGCAGTAGAAGGGCGGAGCAGCACCAAGGCCGCCCAGGAACCGGAACTGGCTGAACCAGCCCGGCCCCCTTCCCAACAGGGGCCGGGGACGGCCTGCAGTACAAGCCCCCCACCCCCCGAGGCGCCTGGACCTCTCGGACTTTTACAACTAAAATCACAGGTGCTGGTGGGCAATACCAGCACAGCAGGGTCACCTGAGCCTGAGCACGCGCCCCCCCTCGCAGCGGAGGCACAGTCTGAGGGCGCTAACTAGCGCCTGGACAGTTGATCCCACTGGGCCCCACACATATCGCCCCTACAGTGGACTCGAAGGAGGGCACAAGCACAACCCAACAACCCGGGGCTCGTTCTGGTAGGCGTACCCCGCTCAGGTGGACGGGGCCACAGCGGCAGCGCCCATTGTAGTGGGCACACAGCGCACCTGTGGGCAGGGCCCCTGGCGACAGTACCCGCTCTGGTAGGCGCACCCTGCTCAGGTGGGCGGGACCGCAGAGGCAGCACCCGCTCTGGTAAGCGCGCCTACACAGAAGGCCAGAGCTCTCCATCAGCCCGTGCCCACTCAGTTTGGCGCATTTCACACAAGTGGGTGGGCTGCACCTCAACAACACTGGCCCTGGAGCGGTCCACACAGGAAGGCGAACTGCCTGAGAGGTGAGCTCCTCTGACCAAGATACAGAGTGGAAAACAGAACCAAAGAAAAGATAAGCCTCCATGCCACACTGAATCATTGACCAGCAAACCCCCAACAGGGGCACACTAGGGTCAGCACAGCACAGCGGCAGGACACTGTCCCACAGAGAAAGACACAGAACCTACCAGCCCCCAAGTGCAGGGAGAGTGATCACCTCAGCAAAAACCGAGAAGGTCATGCTCACCCATTGGGAAGCAAGGTCCAACAGCCAAACCCAAACCCAGAGCCAGGACACCAGGGCACAAGGCTCACACTGATGGACCAGCGAGAACCAGCACAAAACCAAACCAGGGAAGCTACCCACAGATCTCCAGATGCGCAAATCACAAAGAAATATAACAAATTTCATCAAAGGGCAAGCCAACTCGCCAGCTCCAAAAAGCAGCACGACTGAAGAGGAGATGGAGAATAAAAAAGCAACTGAGGCCATGTTAACAGAAATGACGGAAAGCATCAGAAACAAAATCTTGAGGAAGCCAAGAAAGAAATGGAAGCAAAAATGGATATAATGCAAACCTTCGTTAAAGAAGACCTTAACATCCTGAGAAGTGAAATGAATGAAAAAATAGATTTAAAGTACAACTCTTTAAAGGAAGAAATTTCCACGATCAGAGCCAATTTGACAACCATAAATAGCTCTCTGACATCCATAAACTCCGCAATTGAATCCATAGCACAAAGAATTGACCATATGGAATACAGAATGTCTCTCTTGGACGATGAAGCAGCCAACAACAACCAGAATATTACCACACTCCAAGAAACAGTGAATCTTCAAGGCAGACTAATCCAGGAACTAATGGACAAGGACAAGAGATACAATCTTTGCATAATTGGAATAGAAGAAGGAGCCGAGTACCAGAGCAGAGGGCTTCATCATATTTTCAATAAAGTTATTGCAGAAAACTTCCCCAATCTCACAAGGGACCCCATCCAGGTAACCGAAGCCTATAGGACACCTGGCAGGCCAGACCCCAGAAAAGCCACACCAAGGCACATAATATTCAAGACTTCAGATTTCAAGAATAAAGAGCAAATTCTGAATGCAGCCAAAACGAAGAAAGAAATTTTCTACAATTGGAAGAAGATCCAAATAACAGCAGACCTCTCCACACAAACCTACCAAGCGCAAAGTGAGTGGAAGAACACCATCCAAGTTCTACAGGCCAACAATATGCAACCTAGGATTAAATATCCAGCGAAATTGGAGTTCACATTCGAAGGGAAAACCAGTTATTTCCATAGCAAAAAGGAACTGAAGGAGTATGTGAATAAAAAACCAGCCTTACATTGAATTCTAAGAGGGGAAATCCCACCCAACAGAGAACGTACAGGACACACAGACAGAAACAGAAAGAGAAAGAGCAGCTCACTAAAGACAAAAAAAAAAAAAGAGGAAAAAACATCCCAAAAAGAAAATGGAAGGAGAAAAAACACTCTTATCCTTGATCTCTTTGAAAATAAATGCTATAAACTCTCAGATAAAGAGGAGCAGACTGGCAGAATGGATCCGCAAACAAAAAGTTGGCATCTGTTGTCTACAAGAGATCCACCTTACAGCAAGGGACAAATACATGCTCCGAATGAAAGGATGGAGCAAAGGCACCTACCAAGACGGCAGGTGTAGGCATCCTGATCTCAGACATGCTGGACTTTTCATTAAAATAAACTCAAAAAGACAAAGAAGGTCACTACAGTTTAATACAAGGAAAAATCCAGAATCAAGACATCACGGAGATAAATGTATACTCACCGAACAAAAGAGGCCCCACATATGTCAAGCAAATTTTCACAGAATTACAGAACAAGATAGATGCAAACACAATCATAGTGGGAGATTTTAATACCCCACTCTCTTCAAGAGACAGATCAAACACCCAGAGGATTAGCAAGGGAGCTGAGGACCTAAGTAACACTATATCCCAAATGGATCTGACAGATCTATACAGAATCTTCCACCCTACAGAGACCCAATACACCTTCTTCTCAGCAACCCATGGATCATACTCCAAAATAGACCATGTCATAGACCACACAAAGAACCTAAGCAAATACAAAAGTATTGACATCATCCCATGTATTATATCTGATCACAGTGGATTAAAGGTAACCCTCAATAACAACAGTTACCACAGAGGCTATACACATTCTTGGAGGCTAAACCCCACACTGTTATCCAACACATGGGCCACAGACCAAATTAAAGATGAAATCAATGAATTCATAAGACACAATGACAATGAAAACACATCACAAAGAAACCTATGGGACACAGCTAAGGCAGTACTGAGGGCCAAGATCATTGCCCTCAGCACTCACATTAAAAGAATGGAAGCAGAGCAGGTGAATAACCTCACGATGAAACTAAAACAACTGGAGAAACAAGAAATGACCAAATCTAAAATGATTAGGAGGAGAAAAATCACAAAGATTAAAGAAGAGATAAATCTGATTGAAAATAGAAAGACCATTCAACAAATAAATAAGACTAAAAGCTGGTTCTTTGAGAAAATAAATAAAATTATCAGACCCCTCGCAAGACTTACAAAAAAAAAAGAAGAGAAGGGTCTCATATACGTAAAATCAGGGACTCCACCGGAAAAATTACAACAAGTACACACAATATTCAAACGATCATAAGGAGCTATTTCCAGAACCTCTATTCAGTAAAAAACAATAATTTTACAGAAATGGATCAATTCTTAGAGAAGTATGAACTGCCCAAACTGAAAAGAAGAAATAAATCAACTAAGTAAACAAATAACTTTCAGTGAGATACAGTAGGTAATCAAGAACCTCCCAACAAGAAAAGCCCAGGCCCAGATGGATTCACCAACGAATTCTACAAAACCTTTTGTGAGGAGGTAATACCAATACTCCTCAAACTCTTCTGCAAAATAGAAACAGAGGGAGAAATCCCAAACTCATTCTATGAAGCTACTATCATACTCATCCCCAAACCATTCAAAGTCCCAATAAAAAAAGAGAACTACAGACCAATATCACTAATGAACATAGCCGCAAAGCTCCCCAATAAAATATTATCTAACAGGATCCAGAAACTGATCAAGAAAATTATACATAATGACCAAGTAGGCTTCATCCCACAGTCACAAAGATGCTTCAACATCCGTAAATCAATCAATGTAATTCACCACATAAGCAGAACTAAAATCAAGAATCACATTGTTACCTCAGTCGATGCCCAAAAAGCCTTTGACAAAATACAACATCCAAACTTATTAAAAGCTTTGGAGAGAACAGGAATAGATGCAACATTCCTCAAAACAATAAAAACCATATACAACAGACCAACTGCTAACATCATATTAAATGGAGTGAAACTTAAATCATTCCTCCTAAACTCAGGAACAAGACAAGGATGCCCACTGTCCCCAATTCTTTTCAACATAGTGCTGGAATCCCTAGCCATAGCAATAAGGCAAGAGGAGGACATCAAAGGGATCCACATTGGCAAGGACGAAATCAAGTTATCCCTATCTGCAGACGACATGATCTTATATCTGAAGGACCCAAAAAACTCAGTCTCCAAACTCCTACACCTAATAAACCATTTTGCCAAAGTCGCAGGATACAAAATCAATCCACAAAAGTCAGCAGCTTTTCTGTACACCAGTAATATACAAAAAGAAAAGGAAATTATGGAAACAATTCCATTTACAGTAGCCAAAAAAGTAATAAAGTACCTAGGGATCAACTTAACCAAGGACATGACCGACCTATTTAATGAAAACTATAAAAATCTAATAACAGAAATCAAAGAGGACACATGGAGATGGAAAGACCTCCCATGCTCATGGGTAGACAGAATCAATATAGTGAAAATGGCCATATTGCCCAAATTGTTATACAAATTCAATGCAATCCCTATCAAAATCCCAGTCACATTCTTCACTGAAATAAAGAAAGCAATCCATAAATTCATATGGAACAGCAAAAGACCTAGAATAGCCAAAGCAATTCTAGGCAAAAAAAGCAGTGCACTCGGAGGTATCACAATACCAGACTTCAAGCTCTAGTACAGGGCCATCATAACAAAAACAGCCTGTTATTGGTATAAAAACAGACCGGAAGACCAATGGATTAGAATTGAAGATCCAGAAATAAAACCGCACTCTTACAGTCAGCTGATATTCGACAAAGGAGCTAAAGACATACAATGGAATAAACATAGCCTCTTCAATTACTGGTGCTGGGAGAACTGGGCAGCTATATGCAGAAAACTCAAAGTAGACCCAAGCCTATCACCATGCACCAAGATCAACTCAAAATGGATCAAGGACCTCAATATCAGACCTGAATCCTTGAAACTACTGAAAGACAGAATAGGAAAGACGCTAGAACTTATAGGCACAGAAAGGAACTTCCTGAATAGAGTCCCAGGGGCACAACAAATAGGGGAGAGACTCGACAAATGGGACTACTGTAAATTAAAACGTTTCTGCACAGCTAAGGACATAGCCACCAAAACAGAAAGACAGCCAACCATATGGGAAAGGATCTTTACTAGCACAGCAACAGACAAAGGCCTGATATCTGTCATCTACAGAGAACTAAAAAAACTAAGCCCTCCAAGCCCAATAAACCAATTAGGAAATGGGCAAAGGAGCTTAAGAGAGACTTCACAAGAAACAAAATTGGCAAAGAAACATATGAGGAAATGTTCAACATTCCTGGTAGTAAAGGAAATGCAAATACAAACAACCCTGAGATACCACCTCACCCCAGTTATAATATCCTATACTCTGAACTGAGGCAACAACAAATGCTGGAGGGGGTGCAGGGAAAGAGGAACCCTTCTCCATTGTTGGTGGGAGTGAAAATTAGTACAACCACTTTGGAGAACAGTAGGTTTCTCAAAAAGCTCAATATAGACCTACCCTATGACCCAGCCATACCACTCCTAGGCATCTATCCTAAACAGCAAGTCCCAAGATATCAAACAGACATTTGTACTTCCATGTTTTTCGTGGCACAATTCACAATAGCCAAAATATGGAAACAACCCAGATGCCCCTCCACAGATGAATGGATCCAAAAACTATGGTACCTTTACACAATGGAATACTACATAGCAATTAGGAATGGTGAAATATTGTTATTCGCAGGGAAATGGTCAGAACTCAAACAAATAATATTGAGCAAGAAAAGCCTAGAACACAGAAAACAAAGGGGCATGATCTCCATGATATATGACTGTTAAGAAAAGGAGATGGAGGGCTGGGGATATAGCCTAGTGGCAAGAGTGCCTGCCTCGGATACACGAGGCCCTAGGTTCGATTCCCCAGCACCACATATACAGAAAACGGCCAGAAATGGCGCTGTGGCTCAAGTGGCAGAGTGCTAGCCTTGAGCGGGAAGAAGCCAGGGACAGTGCTCAGGCCCTGAGTCCAGGGCCCAGGACTGGCCAAAAAAAAAAAAAGAAAAAAAAAAAAAAAAAAAGAAAAGGAGATGGAGAGACAGTAGAGACCAGGTCTGTGAAACCAAAAACTGCTTGTCAAATGGTATTTCCCACAGGATTGGGGGAGCCACCCAACAGTATGTAACTAAAACCAAACAACTATTCAACATATAAAGGTAAAAAATTGACCTCTCAGTGGAATAAAATAGCTCAAAAGCTATGTATGTACGTTCATATAAGACTACTGTCGACATATTGTCTGATATCGACATTACATTTAAAGCCCTAGGCGAATTTTCTTGGGCCTGGCCACGTGGCTACTGTATATATTCTTGATACATTGTATATTGTATATATGTCTACCTGACCTAGAGAAGGGAAAGACAAACAGGGTGTAAGATATCACAAGAAATGTACACACTGCCCTACTATGTAACTGTACCCTTTTTGCATGACACCTTGTCAAAAAATTTGTGTTCAATTAATAAATAAATTTAAAAAAAAAGAACTAGGAAACTGAAAGGCAATACCAAAATTGAGAGACACAGGGTAAAAAATACAAACAACTACAAAAGCAATACTTGCAAAACTCTTTGGTGTAAATGAACTGAACAACTCATGGGGGGGGAGGGAAAAGGGGAGGGGGAGGGGGAATGTGGGAGGAGGTAACAAACAGTACAAGAAATGTATCCAATGCCTAACGTATGAAACTGTAACCTCTCTGTACATCAGTTTGACAATAAAAATTTTAAAAAATTCTTGTTTTCTGTTATTTCCACTTTCTTTCTTTTTTTTCTTTTGGGTTATTCCCTCTTGTCATCATTTTTTATTTCTGTAGTTTTTGTCTTATATATAAATTCGTCTGATTTGGGAACAGAAGGGGAATCAGAAATGGTGGGACAAAGTGTGAACCAATTTAACAGTGATTCTCATTAGAGTATTTTGGAAATGAAATTTCCATCTTGGGAGACAGGGAAAATGTGAGAGAAAATGAGAAAGAGGGTAATATTTCTCAAAAAGAAATATACTCATTACCTTAATTATGTAATTGTATCCCCTCTGAATATCACCTTTACAATAAAATTCAAATAAAAGCTTTAAAACCCTAATTGTACACAAAAAGGAGCCCATTTGTTGGATTTATTTAAGGTAAAACTAATTTTGCTATAAAAAATGGTATACTTAATGTTTAGAAAACACAACTGAAGTAGGATCGTAGTTTCTATTATCTAAACTTCAAAAAGCCTGTTGTATTTCAAAAATCATTTAATGTATAATCTAAAGTAAGTTACATGTTAAGAATTCTGCATCTTTGTCTTCATTATTTTTGTGTATGGTCATAAGACAATCTGATTTATTAATTCATACAAGTCATTGGATTTATACTTCCAGTGAATTAATTTGCAACAGTTTTATTTGGCTTTTTTCTGCTTTATGGGGTCTTCACTATTTATAGAATTATCCAAATAAATACTTTTAGAGAACACAATGTAAATATCAATCAACTTAGAGGACTTGAATAAACAAGAACTGTTTTTGTTTTCTTTTCTCTGTTTAGTCAATAGTTTATAATCAAGTAACAAATATACTAAAAAGAATGTTTAATATTAAAACTAAAGTACCCCTGATTCCTTTTAAATAGTACAGTAGGAAAATCCATCTAATTTTAATTTGGAGTAAAATTTATTTCCTGGTATGTATGATAGATAAATTTCATAAGTCAAGTTAGTAGCCTGGGAAGATGTGAGGCTGATTTTTCATCTGGTTGACTGAGTAAACTAGGTGGCCTGACCTGTGGTTGGGTTGCTTTCCAATTTGTGATCACTGAGAAATGAGCTTCTACAATGTCATAGCCAGATCCTTTGGTGCATAAAGCTCTGTGTCATTCTGTCTCTCTTCACCTTTCTGTTGATAGATAATAGAGAGATAATAAATAAATATATTAAATTAGTTCTGTCTCATTGACTTCACTTTTGCCAATATATCAGGCAAACTATAGATCCTACTTATGCAGTAATTTGAATTTTTGTTTAATGCCAAGTTTAATTAAATATGTTTATTTTCCTTTAAAAATTTCCCCTTTGATGAAAATTTTAGCCTCTGAGTAGTGAAAGATTGGTATAAAAATGACACTTTGAGTTTTTATCCTGATTACAGACATATTCTATTCTTAAGTGACTTCAATTTCAAAATATGTAATCACTGATATTCATAGTATAAAGTGTACTTTGTGGGGGTAATAGTAATCTACAATATTATGGTGTAATGGAGTCACCCCCCCCCCCCAAGGTAGGGGATTCCTGGTTCCTCCTAGAGTCCACCACTCAGTCTCCAGCAAAAAGATGATAAATGCATGGATTTATTGGGGAAGTAAAAAGAGAACTGACTGGCCAGGGTCACAGCCCAGACTCGGGAGCTGAAACTGTGACCACGTGTGGCCTTCCAGGCCTGGTTATAAAGGCAAACATCACATAGTCTAACCTGCCACATGCAGGTGGGCAATGGGGTTACAACACTTACACAGCATGCTGGTCACTCGCAGGTGCCCAATAGAATTACAGTCTGTCTCACAGTATCTGTTTGAACCAACCTATCATTCTAGTTAGAATTGGCCCATGGATTTGGTGGGACTCAAATGATGCAGGTGGATATGCCTACTCATGGGAGGGCACAGGTTTAACCTTGAGCATTCCTGAACCTTCCATGCCTCTGGAGATCAAGCAGTTTACACAATCTTATCACAGTGAAGAGGAACTTCCCTGCATTCTGAGCAGACAGGGCATCCTCCCAACCTTGAGGCCTCAGGAGCAGGGGAGAGTTTAGTGAAGATGGAGGCAGCTTCTCCTCTCTTTAACTGAGATTGAGTCAATCTGGCACCCCTCAACAGCCGGTGATGGTGCTGGCCAGATCTGACCTCCATATTACAATGGTAAACTTCACCTCTTCTAATTCAGTTTTCTAATGGTTGAAATTCCTTACTACATATAACAATACACAGGTATATCAAACCTCTGTTTTTATACAATAACAACAACAGCTAATATTTACTAAAATGGTGTGTGCTAAATGTTTTATAGTCCTACTAGCTTTACCCAATTCAGGGTGGGAGTCAATGTTTGGCTGCTTTTACAGAGAAGTATATGAATTCACTCCTGATCTCAGGCATAAAACATTCAAATGCTAAGCTCACAATTCAGAACTACCTTTTCAAACCTCAGCTTCTGTGCTATACAGCTTCACCAATGCTGCCTGCTTACTCAGGTTTTTATCTGGATAGAATGCTCTGTGAGCAACTTCAGCTGGGGCATTTCCATCAGTGAGCAGCATCCATTTGGGAAATATTATTTCAATTGAAAGTGTAATGCAGTATACTTAGTAACCTTCCTCATTCTCTCTCTCACACACATATGTATGTGTATGTGTGTGTGTGTGTGTGTGTATGACAACACCAGTCACTAAAAAGTACTATTTCTGTCTTCTAAAGCTGTAATAGCTTAAAGTATTCCTTGCTACCTCCACAACATCTTTACAGAATCACAGTAAAGATGCACATGTGAATTTATTTTTATAGCTTGCTCTTCCTTTCCTGTTTATATAGCCACATGTATTATGTTTCTTTATAATGTAGAGAGTTTCATCCTGGACCATAATATAAGGAAAGACAAAACTAGGAAATACTTAATGAGAAGTGTATGTGCAATGAAGAGTATTAAAACAAACAAACAGAAAACAACAATAAAAGACAACACCTCCTTCAGGATTACAGAGGAAGTCTAGGAAGACAGAAATGAATGGAAATTGTTGCAGAAGACATATCAGTCAACATGGACTTGTCTTTTGCTGACCACCAATTTGGGGACTGTATGGATCACTATCTCGAAGGATCCACTCAAGTCCGTTACTAGTACTGGCTTCTTTCAGTAGCTAATGAAACAGGCCTCGAGTGATTGATACTAGTCCATGGTTTATAGGAGGAAGAGAAGACTCAAATAACTATATAAGATATATTTGTTTTCATAATCTTAAACTTTCTCCCCAAAATCCTAGATTGCAAAGGTAAAACCTTCTTCATTGTGTTTAAAATTGATCTATAGTGAATAAGCAACCAACTCAGCGGAATGTTTTGATTTTTGTTGTTGTTACACTTGGAGTGGCAGTATGTGTGACTATCAAGGTCCATGGGAAATGACAGTCATTGTCCTAGAACACCATTTTGCTCAATGCCTTCTGACATTTGTTTCAGAAGGGTAAGTGTGTGTATATGTGTCTGTGTGAGAGAGAGATGGACAGGCAGACAGACAGACATACAATAAGAGGCAGTGAGAAACAGAGAAAGTCCTATAGTGCAGAATTGGCACAATTGGTAGGAAGTCTGGCTTGTTTCCAAACTGGCTAATAATTTGATCCAATCATAGCCTGGAGCCTCACATTTCCCTTTAGCCAAGTGTAACAATGAGACCAGATAATCTTGAAGAATTTCTTTAGGAAGAACTTTCCCACTGCAGCTATAATTATATTGTACTTCCCTAAATCCTGGGCCTCTGTATATGCAAAGTGGAAAGAGATAAGGAAGGCTCCAGGCTGTGCACAGGTTTTGATAAGAAAAATGAATCTCTTGTCTTGAGAGCAAAGTGGACAGAGAACTTCTCAGTAAATCAGATAAATGTTATTATGATGTAATACCTTAAAGCCTAAATGGAAGCATTCACCATAATACAGGAAGACACATTGTAGTAAAGTTAGTTGTCAAATGAAGTTGACAGAGGGAAATACAAGACATGCATGTAAATTTAAATTTGAATGTAAATTTATCAGAGTAAGAGTGCTTTGGGTTTGCTTTATGCATATTTGGATTTTAGAAAACAAATTTTGCTTAAACCTGTAGTATAAATCATAGGCCAGTCACTTGAAAGTCGAGTTTAACTGTTTCTCTTATATGTTGCTTGGCAATCCTAAGTGGAATTCTAGCCATCATGATTATAGATCCTGGAGCACTCCCTTAGGTTTGCAATCCTTTAACTTTTGCTTGGGAAGACAATATTTATAACCTCTTATTTCCCACCACAAAATACTGCCCATAAAATAGCTAAGGGATGGGTAACAAAGTAAAGACTAAGAGCAAGAAACACTGAAAAAAACACTTAAATATTGTCTAAAGGTAATTTTCATTTATATTTTAGTAGGTAAAGGAGTAAATTTCCATAAGCATTAACTGATTGACTGAAGTGAATAAAACATTTTGTTCTGAAAAGGCAGTATTTTAAGAAACACAAAGATACCAAAAAGTTTAAATAGCCAGGAGTCTATGGTTGATGCATGTAATCCTAGCTACTCAAGAGGCTGAGGTATGAGGATCATGGTTCAAAGACTGTCTAGAAAGGAAAGTCCTCCATGAGACTCCTATCTCCAACTAGCCCCTAGTAAACCAGATAAGTTGTTGTGGCTCAAACTGGTAAAACACTAGCCTTGAACAAAAGAGCTCAGGGATAGTGCCCAGGCCCTGAGTTCAAGCCCTACAACCAACCAATGGAAGAAAAACAGAAATTTTGATTTTTCACTTTGGACATTAAGCAAGCCATTTTTAACCTCATTTTATGTGACACATTGAATAAATGCAATATTAAATAAATCCTTGCAATTTTTAATAAACTTTCCTTTTAGTATTGACTATATCCTGAGTGGAATCATCAGTGTGATTGTCAATCTTTTACATGTGAAGCACCATTAGCAAATGGAAAAAAATTAATTTTCAAGATCATCACTTATAAGAATGAATACTTGTTTACATATGTATTTATTTTTTAAATAGTTGGTCCTCTTACTTCTAAGCAAAACATATGGCACCAAGTCACTTTGTGAGAGGGAAAATATATTCTGTGAACATTGTTAATTGAACAGCATTAAGGGAGCCATCTGCAAATGGCTCACAGAAAACACCATCAGCTGATCATTTAGCCATAAGCTGTAAGGAAAATGGGCTTTAAAATGGAAAAAAAAATCATTTCAGATACCCAGTTACTTCTCTAGTAACTATGAAAAATGAATACAGGAGGTGCAGGAAAGGCAATAGCAGCATTACATCTTCTTAAAATGAGTACAAGCAGATGCATAAAAGATGATTATTGATTTCACAGTTATTTAATGGGAAGGATAAATCTCAATGGAAGTGTGTAGTTATTCCATATACCCGATTACAAATTTAGGAAGGCACATATGTGTCTCTTTCTCACACAGACACACTTGAAAGACAATGAGACAAAGAAAAAGAGAATTGGAGACAGACACAGACACAAAGACAGAAAAAGTAGCAATGACAAAACAATACAATAAAATATAAAAACAATTAACTGAATTTTACCACCATCAATAAAAATTCAAAATTCAGAGATAAAAGAGGAGTCAACCTTTTATTCACAATGAACAAAGTTAATAATGTAATAATTGTTTACCTCTTTATTTTAAATAGTTACTGTAACTTGAGTTGAATAAGGACCACAAATTCCTGGTCTTCATTGGAAATATTTTCTTCAGACAGGCAATTATTTCAAGGTTTTTGTTTTTGTTTTTGTTTTTGTTTTTGCCAGTCCTGGGCCTTGGACTTAGGGCCTGAGCACTGTCTCTGGCTTCTTTTTGCTCAAGGCTAGCACTCTACCACTTGAGCCACAGCGCCACTTCCGGCCTTTTCTATATATGTGGTGCTGAGGAATAGAACCCAGGGCTTCATGTATATATGGCGAGCACTTTTACCACTAGGCCATATTCCCAGCCCCTATTTCAAGGTTTTGAATTGCTATCACTCTGGAGGGAGGTACCTCCCCAAGGGAATGACTAGTATTCTAGTAAGAGGTGTACAGGACATAGGAAGACAGAGACACAGGTAATAATGAAGATGGTGACATAGATGAAAGTAATAAATACAATTTAAAAAGTTGATAAGCATTACCAGAAAACATCAGAGACATTAAGAAAAATGTGGTATGATTTTTCTTTCAGAGACTGAACAACACAGTTTTATAAGCAACTTGATTTTGGACTGTTGTTCTCTTGCCCTGTGTGAGAATAAATTTCTGGTTTTCTAAGTCAGAGTTCATAGTACTTCATTATGATTGTCACAGGAATTTATGTTTCTGTCGATCAACAAGCATTACCCTTCAGACAGCATTTACAGAGAGCTGCTTGTTTTAAGGTGGTACTTTAAATAATTCACCTGAAGAATGGGTCACACTCCTGTGTATGATTCCCTAGGGACTGGGATGTTCTGAGAGGGCAGATGGCTAACAGTATGCCAGTTGATGCCTATTTAACTGTTTCTAGAATACAATCTTATGCACCAAGCTTGTAATGGGTCACAAGGAAAACATGCAATTTAGGTAAAAGAAAACTCAAACCATATATGAAATATATAAATATATAATTATCAAAGGTATTTGATATAATATCAACATAAAAGAGAATACATGTTAATAACATGATATTATGTTAATACATAATATCAACATAAAAGAGAATAAATGTTAAGGGATTATTGAAAATCATATTTTAGGGCTGGGAATATGGCCTAGTGGCAAGAGTGCTTGCCTCCTACACATGAAGCTCTCGGTTTGATTCCTCAGCACCACATATATGGAAAACGGCCAGAAGGGGCGCTGTGGCTCAGGTGGCAGAGTGCTAGCCTTGAGAGGGAAGAAGCCAGGGACAGTGCTCAGGCCGAGTCCAAAGCCCAGGACTGGCCAAAAAAAGAAAAAAAGAAAATCATATTTTATAAAATGGAGAGCACATTTGAATGGACACTCAGAATAATCCTACTAACCAAGTCCAGGACACAGTGTAGAATGATGTTGGAAAAGATCAAAGGGTTGTGTTTTAGCACCCTTATTTTTTGAAATATTAATAATTAATAAAAATGGAGCTGTTTACAAATAATACTCAGATATAAGTTCTCTTCTAATTTTCAATGTTAGAAAAGGAATATTACAGTGTTCTATAAATAAAATTATTGCCTTAGGACTGGCATAAAAACATACATTTTAGCAAGGTATTGGGTGCTTGTACCTATAATCCTAGCTATTCAGGATCTTGAGATCTGAAGATCCCTATTCAAAGTCAGCCTGAGTGGAAATGTTTGTGAGATTTGTATCTCCAATTAACCAACACAAGCCAGAAGTGGTGGTGTGGCATAAGTGGTAGCTCCCTTTGATTGAAAATATGTCTAGTGTACTCCTAGAAGAGGATTACAACAGCTCAATAGCTATGTACATGTGACCACGTTGGATAATGCTAATTACAATGAGCTCCAAGATACAGAAACAAGAGGATATTTTTTTGTGGTTGTTTTTAATGTACTGTGTGAAGTTATTTCTTTTTTTTTCTCTTTGTTTTTTCCCCCTTTTATTTATCCTCTGTTGTCACATTTTTTGTTGTTGTTTTGTTTTTTGGTACATTGTGTCTTGTATATAGGCATATTTTATTTGGGGAAGGGAAGGGGAATAAAATAATAGTGAGACAAAGAAAGAAGGGTGAACCAATGCAACAGTGATACTCACAACAAAATATTTAGCTTTCCAACTTGAGGGGGGAATTGAAAATAGGGAAAGTGAGAGAAAAATGTGGAAGGGGTAACAATGTTCAAAAAGAAATGCACTCATTACCTTAAGTATGCAACTGAAACTCTTCTGTATATCAGCTTGACAATAAAATTAAAGTAAAAAATAAAAAAGCTAAAGGAGTTCAAAAATTAAAGCCTTGAGTTCAAGCCCCAGTACTGGCAATAATATCTAGAAAAAGGGATAAATATAATGTATCAACTTTCATCCTTTTCATTAAAGGGACTCAGCATATATCTACTCTCTATTTATCTTTGAGGGGTAATACTGGTGTTTGAACTTTAAACTTCAGTCATGCTTCATCACTTAATCCATGTCCTAACCTGGTTTATTCAGTGAAGCTATTCCAATTGGATCTACATTTTGTCACTATATATTAGAAAATAATCAATTTTTAGATCGTATTGTCCTGTCTCTTGAAACATTCTTTGTCTTATACAAATGAACAAACCTGACAAAGAATAGGATTTATGCAAGTATTTCAAATCTGGTAACTGAAAAGGACCAATTTTTAAAATAGGCAAAAGAAGGCAATTTTGGAAATTACAAAATTCTGCTGTCACAAACAAAACTGACAGTTAAAAAAGTACTTTTGGGCTATAAAAGTAGCTTAGTGGTAAAGTGCTTGCCTAGCATGCACAAAGCTCTGGGGTCTATTCCTCAGTGCCACATAAACAGAAATAGCCAGAAGTGGTGCTGTGGCTCAAGCTGTAGAACGCTATCCTTGAGCAAAAGAAGCTCAGGGACAGCCCAGGCCCTGAGTTCAAACCCAGGCCTGGAACAAAAGAAAAAGAAAGAAAGAAAAGAAAAGATAAAAGAAAAAAAAAAAGAAAGAAACAACCAGAAGCCAGAAGTGGGGCTGTGGCTCAAAATGGTAGAGCACTGGTCTTCTGCAAACCAGAACCCAGACCCTGAGATCAAGTCTCCTCACAGGGAAAAACAAAAGCATTTACACTATTTTCTTTAATATCTTGGGCAAAATTTGTTTCCTACTGGTCTGGTATTCTCTGCCTTTCAGAAAGCATTAGAGAAACTATACTGAAGTTAATGGGAACAGAAACACATTGAAGTTCTTGAGATCATGGGCGCCACAGAATACTTCATTGTCCCAGGCAGAAGGTCTAGGTGTTTCTTAGCTCATCTTCTAAATGAGAGACCTTACTTGCAAAGTCAGTCTTTCTGAGAAAACTCTATTGCTTGTCAATGGGACAAACATTATCACATGATTTTTGAAATTATAGATAAGAGAATGTGTGTAAAATGGAACTTGCTATAACTTACATATATATTATGTAATTGATAGGTTATTCTTTCCTTTATTAGAATTCAATAACATTTTCTTCCCTCTCTAAAATTAATAATATAAATCAATATCAATTAATAGTAATATATAATGGTTACAATATGGTGAAAATGGATATTGCTGACTCAGATTAATTTTTTTTTTACTTTATCCGATATATTATTGGGTTCTAGGACACATTGTTTATATTACTCAACTCAAACACTGTTTCTAGCTTTTATACATTCCTCAGGCAAACCATGACCTTTGTTTCTGACCTCTTCATAGTTCTTCATCCCTTTTAAGGTTCTGGAGTGCAACATTAATCTTCTGAACTTCACCTACTAGCTATACAAGACTCAATGAAGATCTCTAGATTGCTTTTAACTCCCACCAACCAGAATTAATCTCTTTAGTAAAGCAAGTCTAGTGCCTGCACTTTAAATGCTGCAACTTCACTTTAGAAATTAAACAAAGAAACCCTAGCTAACTACATTCCTAGGAAATTGTTTGAATATTTAATTTGCTATCATTTTAAACAGTATTAGTGCCATATTCACATTGATATATAAACATAAATATGTCACATGATAAAATCCACCCATTTAAAGTATACAACTGAATGTAAAATTATGTAATAAATATACACAACACAAATATTATATATCTAGAAACATTAAATATCTATATAAATGTACATAAATATTACATAATTATAAACAATATGTAAATATTTTCATTTATATTTAATAAAGATATAATTAAATGCAATACTCACCAAAATCCCAACAACATTCTTCAAAGAGAGAATCCAATCCAATAATTCATATGGGATAATAAATGACCCTGAATATAAAAACAATCCTTTGTAGGAAAAACAGTGTTGGCGAGATATTATTATCAATCTTAAAACTCTATTATAAAGCCATAGTAATACAAACAGTTTGGTACTAACAGAAGAGGCCTGAGAACCAGTGGAATGGATTAGAAGACAAAAGAACCCACAAATATATAGCCACCTAGTATTTGATATGGGAGACAAAAGCACAGTTTGGAAGAAAGTTGACCTCTTCAACAAATGGTGGTGGCAAAATTGTCTATACACATGCAGAAAACTAGAATCTTATATATCACTGCACCAAAATCAATTCAAATCAGATTTAAGACTTTCATACAAGGCCAGATATCATGAAAATATTACAGGAAGGAGTAGAGGAAACACTAGGGCTCCTAGACATGTATCAAACTTCCTAAGCAAAGATTCAGAATCATAACAAATCAAAGAAAGTCTACATAAATGAGAATGCATCAAACTGAAGAGTTTCTATATGGTAAAGGACATTGCTAGGAAGATAAACAGAAAGCCTGCAGAATGGGAGATCTTTACCATGTATCTGACAAGGGCTTCATATCTAAAATATATTTAGAGCTCTCAAAATTACATTCCCCCCAAAAACTGCTCAAAGAAACAACCCACATTAATAAATGACCTAAAGACTTAAACAAAGATGTCCTCTGAAAAAGTAAGTGTGGCCAATAAACACATGAAGAAATATTCAACTTCTCTAACCATGAAAGAAATCCAAATCAAATCAACATTGAGATATCCTCTCACCCCAGTTAGAATAGCCATTATCAAGAAAACTAACAGTAACAGATGGTGGCATGGATGTGGCCAAAGGAGAACTCTACTGCATTGTTGGCATGAATGTAAACTTGTTCAACTACTCTGGAAAGCAGTGTAATGATTCCTTAAAAGACTAAACATAGAGCTTCCCAATGACCCAGCAATTTGACTCCTGGACATTTATGCAATGGAACACCCTAAAGGCCATTCTAAAGTTACCAGCACCACCACCATGTTCACTGAAACATTGTTGACCATAGGCAAAGGAGGGAATCAATCTAGATGCCCCTGAGTAAAGCAATGGATCAAGAAAATGTGGTATATATACACACAATAGACTTCTACTAATCCATGAGAAAAAATTAAAATGTATCATTCATATGGAATGGGAAAACTTGAAGAAAATTATACTAAGTGAATTAAGCCAGACCCCCACAAAACACAGATTGCATCATTTTTTTTTTTTTTTTTTTTTTTTTGGCCAGTCCTGGGCCTTGGACTCAGGGCCTGAGCACTGTCCCTGGCTTCTTCCTGCTCAAGGCTAGCACTCTGCCACTTGAGCCACAGCGCCGCTTCTGGCCGTTTTCTGTATATGTGGTGCTGGGGAATCGAACCTAGGGCCTCGTGTATCCGAGGCAGGCACTCTTGCCACTAGGCTATATCCCCAGCCCCATTTCTTTCATTTGTAGTAACCAGAATGTGCCTATAAATCCACTAGTAATCACACTGTATGGTAAAATACAAAAAAAAACAAAAACACACTGACATATGATCAATTAGCTAAGTGCATTATGATTATATAAATATTAAGTTTCTCAAAATGAAAGCCAAGAAATGGAAACAAGAGGTGTTGCTTTTTATTTGTTGCTGTTTTTATTTTATTTTCCTCTGGTTTGTTAGTTTATCTGTCAGTAAGAAGATAAGGGACAAAGATAGAGTGGGACAAAAGGTGAAAAAAATGTAGCAGTGATGCTGGACACTATGTTGAAAATGAACTTGTGGATAGGAATGGGAGGGAAAAACTTGGAGAGAGGGAGGGAAGTAGTGACATTATTAAAAAAAGAAATATACTCATTACTTGATTTAAATAACGATGACCCCTCTGTTTATCCCTTTACAATAACAATGAACATATATGTTAAAAAACAACAATAAATAAAATAGAAGCACTACTAATTAAAAAGAACATACATAAAACAAAATCTATTGTTTAAACTTTTGATTTAAACAATTGTGATTTCCAAAATGTACACTTCCTTAAGACAAACTCTCTCATTATTTACCAGTATTCTCTTCTTATCTCTCTTCATCTCAAGTATTAGGCAATTATTCATTTACTTTTGTGTCTCTAAATATTTGACTACTTTGAATATTTCATGTAATTTCTTATAAATAAGCTATTGTATATGAGCTCTCTTTTGATGTCTTTCAATTGCTGTATTGTCTTGAGGTTTATACATGTTTAAACCTACATATGTGGATACTCTATTCTTTTCTATGAAAAAATTTTCCAATGTATAGATATATAATACTTTACTTATCATTAAGTATATGGTAGATATTTAGATTTCTATAACTTTGGACAGTAAATGGTCTTACAAATACGAATACATGAGCTTTCTATGGCTATTTGTATGGATATTTTTCCATTTTTCCTGGACAAATAACTAAGTCTGCAATGCTGAGTCATATGATAATTCTAAATTAGAAGAACTGACAGACTGTAATTTTTCCTAGCAATATACTGAAGATTAGTTCTCTTCTTTAAATATAACTTATTCATTTTTAATGATTGTTAGGACCTGTGATGTGGCATATCATTGTAATTTTGATTTTCAAAGCACTGAGATTTGAGGGTGTTGAGCCTCTTTAAATCGCCATGTAACCCTTTTGTAAAAAAATCAATTTGTTGTATAAATTGGGGTATATTTGGATTTTCATATCTATTTATTGATCTTTAGGTCTCTTTTAGGTCTTCTTCAGACTTATAACCTTAATTAATCTAGCCTTGTATTATGTTTTGAAATCAGAAAATGGAAATCCTTAAACTTTATTCTCTTTATGAGAGATTATAGATCGCTTGCATTTTCATATGAATTTTAGAATCAACTTACTTATACAAAATTCCAGCTTGTTTGTTGCAATAGCTTAGTCAATGCAGAAGTACAGAATTTTAGGACATTTTTGTTGTATTGAGTTTTAACAGACTTTGTAGACTACTGTGAAGAATTTTTTTCCTTAAATTCATTTGATATTCTGTATTAGCATATACAAAGAATTTGCTTTTGTGTATTTTTTATAAATCTTGAGCATACTTGTTAAATTTGTTTATTAGTTGTAATACTTTGTTTTGTGGTTCTCTTTGGATTTTCTATTTTCAAGAACATGTCATTGAACAATATTGAATTACAATGTCAGAATTTTCATGTGTTCATTTAATTGCATAATTTCTATGTTTTTTTCTTATAGCTTATCAACTCATTCTTTCCATTAAATGTGACTATTGTATGCATGATTATTGTGAGTTTGGTTATAAACTGCTTTGTAGTTCATTCAATTAAGAGATGAAGGGGTAGGTTTTCAGATTTATTCCTGGACCCTTTGATCTCTGTAAAATAACAGACCTATTATCTAATTTGTTGCTTTTGAGTGAGAGTTAGGCTCTTCTTAATTATTTATTATCAAACTCTCTGTTGTTTATGAGGGCATTGTGTATTTAAAAACATAAATCATTTGAATAATTCACTGTCCTGGGATACCTCCCCCTCTTCCGGTAGTTTCCAAGTTGATTTTCCTGCCCTCAAACACACTAAGAATGGCTCTTTCTTTTACATGGGCACCTATAGTTTCTAAAAAAAAAAAAAAATCAGTAGGAATGAGCAGTAGCTTCTTATCTTGCATCTATCTCTGGAAAGGGAACACTGTTCTATCAGCAAGTTTAGCTGAGTTCAGTTAGCATCCCAGCATTCTCAAATTGATGGGTTTGTAATAGAGTATCTATGTATTACAAGGAGCTGAGTCGATGAAAGAAGTCAAGAAATATCTCAACAACATTCACCTAAAATTTAGTGCCTTTTCCAGTCACTAATTAGAGACATAAGAAATTCATTTGATCTGGAATGCCTAGAGAAATTAAGTGTCCCTTGACTAAAAGCTGGGGATCAAAGAAGGCCCAAATTCCTGGCCATATCTTTCCACAGTGGAGACCATGTCACACTGGATTGCAATAGGATAGAAGTGGAACTGTAGCAAGGTTGAAGATATATATCAATAGGTCAGATGTCACAGACCATAGGCTTATAGATTTGACAGTTTCTCTAGTTTAATCATTTTTTAAATTTTACAAATGTTCTTAGGTAATACATATTCCAAAAATATGTTCCATATCTATATATATTACATCCACATCTACATCTCCCCCCGTGTTTGATTATCTCACTAGGGAGTGGATTTATGGAACTAGTCACAATGCCAAATTGTAGTAGTGATTTTTCTTCTGGTACTTACTTTTAGCTTGCAAAAGTTAATTGCATAAAAATAATCCAGAAAGACAAACTATATAAGCATGGAGACTTTTCTATGATCTCACATCAATTAGCTTCACTTTCTCATTGAATCTTACACTAAGCATTATTTTAACCATCAAAAAGTCAAAAGTAGGGGCTGGGAATATGGCCTAGTGGCGAGAGAGCTTGCCTCGTATTCATGAGGCCCTGGGTTCAATTCCCCAGCACCACATATACAGAAAACGGCCAGAAGTGGCGCTGTGGCTCAAGTGGCAGAGTGTTAGCCTTGAGCAAAAAGGAAGCCAGGGACAGTGCTCAGGCCCTGAGTCCAAGGCCCAGGACTGGCCAAAAAAAAAAAAAAAAAAAAGTAAAAAGTAGAGGTTTGAATCAAGTGCAATAATGCCAGTCTTCAGCACGAAAAAAACAAAAAGGAAAGTGAAAACACACAGAGCCTGAGTTCAAACCATAGTACCTGCAAAAAAAAAAAAAAAAAAGGTGTGGGGGGAGAATAAGGAAAAGAAGAGAGAGAAAAAGACAAAGAAAAAAAAAAGATGGAGAAGAGAAAAGTCTACACAGTAACACAGATATTTTAAGGTTTGTTTTCATAAAGCAATGCTATATGTTTAAAATTTATTTCAATACATTTTACTTGCTGAGCAATTTAAGTTTTATTTTTTACTTATGCATCTAGTCATTTGTTTTGTGTCATAGTTGAATGTTTTTTTGTCTTATCTTGCCTTCTTTCTGTAATTGCCTTAAACTGTCTTCTAAGATTTGTATAAACAATAACCATTTTTT
This sequence comes from Perognathus longimembris pacificus, assembly GCF_023159225.1. Lineage (NCBI taxonomy): Eukaryota > Metazoa > Chordata > Mammalia > Rodentia > Heteromyidae > Perognathus > Perognathus longimembris. Next base: position 16,159,742 of record NC_063168.1, on the reverse strand, counting down.
TTAGTATACACACAAATACAAACACACTACAAACTATTTTGAGTGATATATAGGTTTTAGAGTGAGAAGACTAATGTATTATTTTATAAAAAGTGGGGTTTTAAATGCAAAACTTCTAAATATCATCTCTTTGAAAAGAACGGAAAATCAATAGAGATGAGAAATGTGGTATTGGCCTCTGAATTTTTATGCTGTGATTCTGTCTTTTCAATTAAGTAAACCACACTAAGGAAAAGAATAAAAATTAACCAGCCACTTGTTATTTCTTCATCTGAATTATAGCCCTTTTCAGTTTTATTTTCTAGAAAGGCAATCATTTGTACTTGCTACAAAAGATCTTTTTGTTAGAAAAAGAAGGGAATTGATTTTTCTTTCATTCCCAATGAAATAGAGGCATACAGAATAAAAGTACAATTATAAAGAGTATAATCCTGAATTCTCTAAGAATAATCATAACACCTGAAATGAGCATGATTCAAGGACAAAATGTATTGAGATGTCTTGAGAGTTTTAGTGTCTCTGACTTAAAGATAAAAAACCATCTGATATCAGAGCATATTAATTCCCAATGGTGATAAATTGCACAATTATTGGTTGTCTCTGAAAGACTCAGATATATTAGTGTGTTCATTTACTACCCATAATCAAGACAAAGTGTCTTATCAGTATACAAAAATATGCTGTATCAAGTGGGTAGTATTCATTTGAGAATGTAAGCACCATTCATTGCTACACTTTTCAGTGATTATGTATTTACTAAAACTAAACTAAATGGGATCTACTATCACCAGTTCTTCATTTCCTTGAATTTATAGGAATGAAATGAGAAATATCTATCACAACAGAATTAATTAGTTTGGAGGGATAGCTTAATTACCAATGATACATTTTCAGTCTTTTTTTATTAGTGTATAGTCACAGTGATGTACAGAAGGGTTACAGTTTCAAACGCAGGGCAGTGCAATTATTTCTTATCGGAATTGTTACCTCATCCCTCCCTACCCCCCTTTCCATTTCCCTTCCCCCCATGAGTAGCACAGTTGGTTTACAGCATATAGTTTTGTAAGTATTGTTGCATTTGGTTTGTCTTTCATCCTTTGTCTCTATCCAGGGTATCAAAATAAGTTACAGTGACATCAGGGGTAAAACCATGGGAAAGAAAAACAAAAGGAAAAGGCATAATTTCACATGGTGTTTCAAAAATAACAACAGCGATGGTAAACATCTTGTTTCTATACCTTGGAGTTCATTTCGCATAGCATGGTCTTGTGTGTTCAAATGTATATAGCCATTGAGCTATTGTGGTCTTCTGCTAGGATTACTCTAGACGTGTACTAATTATTCCTGATGAGGAAAACCATAGAGTCTATATATTTTTGGGTCTGCCTCACTTCACTTAGTATGATTTTCTCCAAGTCTCTCCATTTCCTTACAAATGAGGCAACGTCTTTCTATATTTCCAGTTTTTAAAACCTATGAAACCTAAAAATCCTATGCCTTGAAAGTGCAAATACAAAGTACAGATTTATTAAAATGTGAAATGTAATTGATATAATTCAACATAAATAACTATTTCATATTATTAAGGTCATGTGTAAAACAGTTGCAGTTTTTATTTGCTTCTATCAGTTATACAGAGGGATATTTCATTGTTATTTCTCTGTTCATGTTAATACGGTTGTAATCTACTTCACTCTTCCATCTGTACAATTACCTGTAAGAAATAGTGTCCCCAAATATTATCTTTGTTCCATTCTCCTATTTTGAGTACTTATTTCAATAATGTAAAATCATTTTCCTCCTTTCAAAGCATCTTCACTCACTAGTTCCCCTGAGAGCCTACTTTTCTTCTCTCCCATTCCCTTGTTATTCATCAGCTTTTGTTGAGATTTTTATGTTGCTCTCTTATATACCTGCAATGTGTTACATAGGTATCCAGCCTCTTTTTCTGTGTTTTCTTTTCCTTCTCCTTAGTAGGAGATTCATGGTCTATGTTTAACTCTGTAAATAATTAAGTATATTCATATGTCTCCATGATTATGAATGTCTTTTAGGTCTTGCCTCCACATAGAAGTTAAACCATAAGTGATAAACTTTTTAAAAAATGTACTGTCTTTTTACACAAGGAAATTAGTAATGTGATGTGTAAAATATATATCTTACCTGTATAGTTTAGTTTGTTTATCTTCTAATGGTAATCATCCATGTACTTCCCAAATATTTAGATTTGCAAACTGCTTTGAGACTGGGAATTAATACTGTTATTAACAATCTATCTGTTTACAATTGCAGAAAGATGCCCTCAATGAATTTCTGGTTCCAACCTGGCAATGTAAACCCATTCCCCCTGCACTGAGCTGTTTAGAAACTTTGAAGTAGAGTTAGGGATATAGATCAGAAAGAAAGTGATTGCTTAGAAAAAATTATTATTGTTTTCATATGAAATTGGAAATTGCTTCTGTGTTAATTCTTGGTCCCTAATTACTTGCAACGTTTTGGGATATGATGGACACGTTGGCGTGTGGCGGAGCTGCAGGATGGAGTTTACTGAGACATACATTGGAAAAATATATCTTGTCCTTGGTCTTTTCGTGTTCCATTTCTTTGCTCCCCAGTGATCATCAGGTGAAAAGCTTTGCTCTATCATACTATTCTGGTCTACATCAAACTTCATGTAATAGAACCAGACAACCATAAAAAATGAAATATTTGAAAGGCAAGGTGGTTCAAACTTACTTGAAACTCTTGACCTTTTACAAAAAGATCTAACATGTCTGGGCAGAGACAGAACAAGAGAACCAGCTGCAGAAAGCTAAGTATAGGAAATCTCTTCTTACTCATTGGCTGAAGCTTTCTAATTTGCCCTCGGCCACTAGAAAAAGCAGACATAGGTACCAACAAATAATTAGTCATGGTTGATTTGACAAAACGAGTAAGATGACACAAGCATCACAAGTGGTCCTCTCTTAGGAAACTGATGTGAACCATGGTGTAGGTGCACCAGGTAGAGTGCCAAAAGAGAATTGATTTGGGAGACTCTAACACATCACTTCTGCACCTCTATTCACCTGTCCCTGAGAAACTCTCTCACCAATTGTAATGGGAACCAAGAAAATCCAACTTTAATAATAGCAGTTTATAAAATGTATGTGTATGCTCATATCAATTAGTATGGGAACACTACTTGAAAAAAAATCACATATACATTTATAAAGAACAAATCTTAGAAATGTAAAAGTAGATGAGAATTTCCTTATTAGTCCAGAGAGGATTCAAACTAAACAAGACCAAGAAAGACACATGAGTTAGCATCATACTCAAGACGTTTTACCTTCTATGAGTGGGAACAAGGCCACAATGTCTACTCTCATCAATTATTATTAAACACAGTACTTTCAATTGAAGCCATTACAAATCTCAAGAAAGAAAAAGAGAAGACACTGATATTTGAAAGTTAAACTCAACAATCCCTATTCACAAATTACTTGACTGCATAGAAGATGTCCAGGCAGATGTAGCTCAATGATGTAATAGGTTGTCTCTGTGAAATCCCATGTGAGAGAATGAAAAGACATGAAAAAAATCTACAGTAAAAATACTTTGAGACCATGTATTTGGCAGAAAACTTATATCCAGAATATATAACAAGGGGCTGGGGATATAGCCTAGTGGCAAGAGTGCCTGCCTCGGATACACGAGGCCCTAGGTTCGATTCCCCAGCACCACATATACAGAAAATGGCCAGAAGCGGCGCTGTGGCTCAAGTGGCAGAGTGCTAGCCTTGAGCGGGAAGAAGCCAGGGACAGTGCTCAGGCCCTGAGTCCAAGGCCCAGGACTGCCCCCCCCCCAAAAAAAAAAGAATATATAACAGACTTTCAAAACTCAACAGCAGAAAGAATTCTAACCAGGTGAGGGTTGCCCCTACCAATAATCCAAGCTACTCAGGAGGCTGAAATGATAATGGTTTGAATATAATCCTGACATGAAAGTATGAGAGACTCTTATCTCCATTTACCTACCTAGAGAAAGCTGGAAATGGATCGATGGCTCAAGTGATAGAGCACTAGCCTTGAGTATAAAAGTTTAGGGGCAGTATCCAGGCCCCAAGTTCAAGTCCCTGGACTGGTAGTAGTAAAAATAAAAATTCTAATTCGAATCTGAGAATTGTGAGGAAATTAAAAACAATTAAGCATTTCACTCATAAAAAATGAACAAATGGTAAGTGAAATAATGTCCTGTCCTTCCCTATGACAAATGTGAATGGGGAAGCAGAGAGACTGAATTACTCATATAGTGCCTCTGGGAATTTAAATTAAGCATTTAATGTGCTCAGGATGTCATGTCCTATTACGTGTGGTTATTTCTGTAGGCAACACATTGTTAGGCATTCTTAGGTGAATGTATTTTGTTCAGTCATATATGTGAGAAACCGGCTGTTTAAATGCTAGGTATAATTGCTACTTCCTAGTGATGATATATCAGAATATGAACACTTTCTGATACATGTACAGCCTTTGGTGTGATAGTTTAATGAAACACTGTTTCATATTTCTAGGTGACAATTACTGTGAACAGCTAAATATTACGATGGTAATGGTCAGTACTTAATTTACAGTTTCAGGCTAGATTTTAGCAATTATATCAGGAATTAGTTGAGTTGAGCTGAGAGTTAGAATAGGAAAAGACATTCTGATTTTACTGTTAAAATTGAGGTAGGACACTTTACTGTTAGAATTGTGGTGGGGGTTAAGAATAGTGTTAGAATTTATATGTAATAGAATTTATATATAATGTTTATGAAATAATAGTAATTATTATAGAAACATCTTTAACATTGCTTAGTACAGTAAAATTATTAATATATGAAAGCATATGTATATGATTCCTAAATACTGTAATGTTACTATACTTTTTCTAACATATTAGGTTCCTTATACTAAGTTCTTTATATACAGTACACACATACAAATTATTTTGTTTAGCTGTGGGTGTTTCACAGACAATATTAATTAGACATATCTATGTGAAATACTAAGTTATGCAGAATTGCATATGTATTCTGCTAGAAATAAGTGAATAATTTCACTTAATTATTTCACTATTAAGTGAATATTTCCAGTAGTAAATGAAGTGCACTAGAATATGTACATGGTAACAAAATTCTAGGTTTAGAGTTAAGGCTCAGTTAGTTTAGATTTACGGTTAATGTTAGGTATAGGTTATGGGATTTAAGGAGCTCTCTACCCCTTCATTGGATACTATGTTTAGAAAACCATATTGCTTCTGTGCAGAAAATGGCAGTATTCACAGTTCCTCAGATCAAATCTGTCAATCACATTTCACACATTAACAAGTTTTCTAATTGAGTTGATTCACAGACACTTGGGATCAAGGAGGAACTGGTTATCCTCTCAATCGAACCTGTCAGTGTATCTTCAAAGAGAAAATGGACAGTGTAATAACCAGTCAAATGTGCCTAATTACTACTGGCTGCTTAGGCAGAAGCCTGGTGATCTCAATCTTGAAAGGACACCTACCTCTGGTGATTTAAATGAAAGATGACATGCCTAAATTTTAATTACAATACCAGTTAAAACTAAAGGACAGCAAGTAACATTAGAGCATCTCTTGGGCAATTAAAGATTGCCTCCCAATTTTTTAAATTTAGCTAATAAATTAGATAAAGCATTTCATTGTCCTGTCTTTTCCATTATTCACAGCTCCTGTTAGAAAGGAAAGTTTGAATTAACTCCAGTAACATCCACTGTGACCATGTTAGCAGATCAAGAGAGGAATGAGAACCAAGTTCTGAGATTTTCCAAAAGAATATTGGGAGTCAATGCACATTCACCAAAGTTTGTTAATACTCTTATCATCGCATTGGGAAGCCAATTTAATCTAGTACTATGTCTAATTAATTTATGAAAATAATATGTTTAGCTTCTGCATATTTGCCTATCCTTTTTGTAAAGAATTACTTGATTTTAAATCATTGTCACTGATCTATAAGCTTCAGTTAAGAAAGTATGTACAGAGTATTTTTATATGTTTCACCTATTCCATACTTGAAGCCATCATTATGAAAATAGTAAATTGAAAAGAAATTAAAGCAAAGATCAATTTTGAGGAGTGATTTAACCATCATGAAATTATTAAAGTATGAATTTTCATTAATTTGCATTGTTTTGGTTACCTTTACTAAAGTTTTATGGATAATGTATGCCACAATCTGTGCATTAACTTTTTTGTCAACACATTGTATTTTCTTTTGATTTAAAGGAACCTAACATTAAGAACACAGTTAAAATTATGATATTATTGGTATTTTTGTTATTGCATGTAACAGTTGTGTCCTGAATTATACTTGTATAAATTGAGTAAATCGATTTTTTCTTTGCCAATCCGGGGCCTGAAATCAGGGCCTGAGCACTGCCCCTGGCTTCTTTTTGCTCAAGGCTAGCACTCTACCACTTGAGTCACAGCACCACTTCTGGCTTTTTCCATATATGTGGTGCTGAGGAATCGAACCCAGGGCTTCATATTTACCAGGCAAGCCCTCTACCACTAGGCCATATTTCCAGCCCTAAATTGAGTAAATGGAATGAAGAACCAAAGTTTAATATTGGGAGGAATGGAATCATTCAAAGTACATTATTTGCATCTGTAGAATAAGCACAATGATTTTTCCTTGGTACAATAGATATGTGCTAATCCAAATAAAATAAAATTAATAAATGAAGGCTCTTCTCCAAATTAGGTTTTGTGTTTTATCTAAAAAGTTGAGAATGAAGAATTAATTGGTTATGTGGTATTTCTCTGTGCTGCAATTATCAAAAAGTATAAGAGGTACCTAATTTTCAGATTGAAGGTAGATGTTTAATATTTATACTGTTGCACAAATTTGCATAAATACTTTTCCCTAAAGAACTCAACTACAATAAGTTTTCAAAATTCAATGCAGCAGAAACTTACTGGATATGTTTGCACTGTGTTAGTTGCCATGCAAAATACAATAATTGTGAAAACTGAGGTTTTCCTTAAATAATTTACAATAACATTGTGCCTATATTATACATAAACATGATTAGTTACCAACCCAAAGCAATATCTGATTAAATATCATATCTGATGCTACAGCATATAGAGCTTAGTAAAGAACTGAGAGAGCAGTGAGATCATTTAAATTGAAGAAGGAGTGACTCAGAGGGGATGGTTAGGGAGAGAAAAGAGCTTTTAATGATTCCTGCTTAGAAGCAAAATCACAGAGAACTCAGAAAACCTGCTCCACATCCTAGTTTCTCTAATTACAAGGTGGCTGATGGTAGTAATTGCACCTCACCATTTCATCACATGAAAGTTGAATGCATTTTACCACACAGCAAAGTTAAGAAAAAAATAGAAAATAATGTAGATAAATGACCTACCTAGCATAGTTGCAGCTAGTCGGACATTTCGCTAAGTTCAATTATTTTACTAGAAATGAGCTAAAAATTTTGTCTGATAAAACCTTCTTTTTTTAAGATATACTTGCTAAGAGTCTTCAGTTTTTGATTCTCTCATTTAATATCTAAAAACAAAATACAGACTCAAACATACAAGAAATTAAGATGAATTAAGACCTGAAGGAATAGACTACATGAATTTTTCTGAGAAGACTTTAGTGTATCATATATAGGGCTAAAACAACTTTGCTGTTCTAAGAAAGTTGTGGATAGGTACAAAGTTCTGACCTATGGGACAATACTTGTCTTTAATTTTAATCTCTCTCTCTCTCTCTCTCTCTCTCTCTCTACCTACCTATCCATTCATGCCAGGATTGCAGATTGAAATAAGTCTCCTCCACCTTGTGCTTTACGACTTGTCCTATACTACCTCTAACGTTTTGATTTTCTTCTTAATGTTTTAATTTTACAAATTTGGCCTCATAACATTGCATGCACTAGCCTGAAAATTTGAATTCTCACATGCAGCTGAGATTACAGGTGTGAATCAGCATGTGTGCTAGTATTAGGTTTGTCTTAATTCAAAAATGCACTATACTAAGGAATACTATTAGAAAATATAAGACACCATGAATTCTGAATGTCTACCATTGTATTATGGAATTCTAACCAGTGGGTTGGGTTCCAGTGATAGAAATTGATTTTCTGGAATATGCAACAAAAACTAGAGCTTTAATTTTATATTCATTCTTTGTTGCAGTTTCAATAAACACTCTAATTGCTATCTTGTTACACATAAATGTTAACAAGATGCTCCTCTAATATTTTTCAATAGTAGAGAAACTGATATATTATGTTGGTTGATATATAGATATAGATATATAAAAAGTCTCATGTGATTATAAGGCATATATGTAGTTGTGAAAAATAGGCTTCAAGGATACTACTATATAAATAGGGAAATAGGAAAATGTATAAAGCACATATTGAAAATAAAGCCACATTCATATTTTGTCATCATTTATTTTACATTATTTTATGATATGTTATTGTATTTAGTGTGAACATAGATCTTGAATTCTGTTCCTGGCACTGTCTCAGCTTTTTCACTCATGCTCTACTACTTGACCACAGCTCAACTTCCTGTTATATGTTGGTTAATTGGAGAATAGAGTCCCATAGACATTCCAGCTGGGCCTGGCTTCAAATGATGATCCTCAGATCTCAGCCAGTTAGATCTCAGGGTAGCTGGTTTTTCATCTGGGAGCCACTAATGCACAGTTGTGGTGATATTTGTGTTCTTGTGTTCTATTCATTGTATGGTTTTCAAGACTCTTAGAATGACTTCCTACTGATCATGATTCCCCATTGACATGATGCCACAGAATGCTATTTGCGGTACTCCTAAGTCTTGTTTGATCAGAGCCTGGCCTTGACTGGAGCTGAGTTTGTGAGGTCATTCCTTAACACAGACCAGCCTGATGCCCAGAGGCTGGTCTTTGGAAAAAGGCATGTCAACACAAATAACTATAGGGGTGGGTTGACAGAATTATGATATTTAGCTTCAAAATGCATGCTAGATAATACATTGAGTCTATTTAAATGGAGCTTTAAAATATATTGATTATGTTTTTAAAATAGTGTGATTTAATATTAGGAAAACAAAACTGTAACGTTGTGGAATGGTAGGCCTCACAACCACTTTGAGACTGAACTTGATATGAACATTTTTCCATGCTTTCCCCTATACAAAAATATGCTTGCCTATATCAAAACAAACATAAAACTTTCATGCTGAAAAGAATGATTTTGTTTTTCATTTGCAGTGGAGATGGATCACTTTAATAGTTAATAACTCCCTTTCCTCATTCTAATCTTTAAAAGTCCTATACATAGGCACTATGAGTGATGGTCTTTAGCAAATACTGACTTAAAATACTGCAGCTCTCTCATACTTAGCATGACAAACTCATCTGGGAAACAAACTATATACTTTTTAGCACAGCGGGCCAAAAAGTATAAGATAACCACTCAAAATCAAGGAATATGATGCAAGAAAGGAGCACAAAGAAAATAAAGTTATCATGCTAAGCTTGGCAGTATTCTTGCAGACTCATGGTATTTTCAAGCTTTATTTAAATTCTAATATTTTTCCATAAAACTAATATAGCATACTCCATAGGCTCACCTTTGAACAATTATTTGAAAATTGTTCAACAATTTACCAGGTATGACAAAGAATAGAAAACGAATTGCCATATATTCTTATGTTTGTCTTTTTTGTTAGACACTTTAATATTAAACAGTGTAAATATACTGAATAACTAGTAAGATTTATTTGGATACGTGAGGAACTTGGGTATAGGTAAAAAACAAAAACTAATAATTTGACATAATTTCAAGAAGATTGCTATATTGTGCCTCTGGATTTTAAAGAAAATTCTCTCCTGTCCTCCAATTTGAGTATTGGACTCTCATTTATGGTAAAGACTTTGGGTATGATTAGTTTAATATTCTATTTTTGACCTTGCAAAACAATAGCTTTCAACTGCATGTCTCTGCATTCATAGAAACAAACATCACATTGATAAATCTCCTCTAGTATCTCCTGGTTTAAAATTTACTAAGACTTCCATTAACATCTTTGAATTATTTAAGTCAATTTATATGCGATGATGGATAGGACTTCTCTTCTTTTTAACTGCCTTTTCTTTTATTGGTAGTGGTGATCAAACCCAGAACATTGTACTTGGTAGGCACGCATTCTGCCACTAACCTACATCACAGCCTTCTCTTACCATCTTTAAATGTTGATTGGAATATTTGGTTCAGAAAATGTAAACTTAGGGAAATACAAATAAAAGGGCCACAGGTTAGGCTGGACCTAGAAAAACCTACCTATATTCAAATGAAAAGTAAAGCAAGAAGAACTGAGGACTGGTTCGAGGTGTAGGGTGACTGCCTAGCAATTACCAAGCTTGGAATTCACATCCAAATATTGTCCAAAGAATCATAATCCTTTGTATGTTACAACTATATAATTATTTTGAACAACAGTGAGTGTGAATTGGAAAGGACAAATTTTGTTAGGGTTTTATGTTTTCTGAAATGTCATGATTATTACAAATTATATAAAATGCACAAAATAGGGGATATATTTCCATATCTTAGAATTTGTTTTTATTATATTCATACATATTAACAGATGGATATACTATATATTAGTTACTTATTGTTTTGACGAATCTACAGACCAAACTGGTTAAATTGATTTTTCAAACAATGATTTTTTTTCTTTTATTTTTTTGCCAGTCCTGGGCCTTGAACTCAGAGCATAGGCACTGTCCCTGAGCTTCTTTTGCTCCAGGCTAGCACTCTACCACTTAAGCCACAGTGCCACTTCCAGCTTTTACTGTTTATATGGTACTGAGGAATTGAACCCAGGGTGTTATGCATGCTAAGCAAGCACTCTACCACTAAGCCACATTCTCAGCCAATAATGGTGATTTGTCCATGAAACTAATACTTCTTCAATTTTTATCTTATTTTACTTCTCTCGACAATACATTCTACATTCAGTATAGATTTGTTGTGTATGTATCATTTAAATATATTCATAACTTACATTGACTTGTGGTTTTTAGTTTTCTAAATTTCTTGCTGTTGTATATAAATATATGGCATATATGCATATATATATACTTCCTACTTTCTTTTTATTTCCACATACGTATTCATTGCTTTTTCAATATAAAAATTAATTTCATATGTGTTTACTTGATGATACTATTCTGACTGGGGTGAGATAGAATCACAGTGTAATTTGGATTTACATTTCCTTGTCTAAGAATGTTGCACGTTAGTTTCTATATTTATTAGCCATTTGAACTTCATTTGAAAAGTGTCTGCTCAAATCATTTGTTCATTTGTTGATGAGTTGATTTATTGCTTTGTTGTTCAGCCTTCTGTGTTCTTTGTGTAATCTATATATTAATACTTGTCAAATAAATAGTCTGCAAAGATTTTCTCTCACACTGTAGGTTGTGTTTTAAATTGTTTCCTTTGTTGGCATTTTGCTTTAATTCACTTCTACTGGCCAACTATTGCTCCTGAGTTCATTGCAGTTCTATTCAGAATGTTCTTGTCTATGCCTAGATATTGATGTCCTTTCCTTCTTATTTTCTCTAGTGGTTTAAAAATGTACTAAGATTTCCACTAACATCTTTGAATGATTTAAGCCAATTTATATGAGATGATGGGTAGGAGTCTGTTTTCAGGCTTGTATGTATGAATGGAGATCCAGTATTGCCAGCTCTTTTATTGTTTCCTCTTGAATGTACTGCTAGTTAACGCTAATAAATGAACTCCATGAAACTGCTGACTCACTAGGAGTCATTTCTCTTCCTCAGAAATTATGAGGAAAAGCATTCATTTTGCATAAATCATATATATTTTCTATATATTGTATTCTCTTCAGGTCTGTTGATTGAACAGTCTTGTCTGTCTTATAAAATATTGTTTTTATTAACAGAATCACAACTTTTACCTTTCTGAAGGTTTTTCTTCTTTTGTAATTTCTTTTAAAGTGTGAATTTTTCAGGATATGCTTTTCTAGATTGACTTCTTTCCCTTTTTTCCTTTCTATGCAGTTCTAGTAAGCATATATCAATTGTCTTCAACATTATACATACTTAGGTATAAAGAAAGCTGTTTTTAAACATTGTTTCTATGTAATATGCATGTATATTTTGTTAATTTCTCTTCAGTCACCTCTTTTTTCTTCCTACTATGATTTTTCCTCCTGTACTTTCCTTTCCTCTTCCTTTCATCTCTTTCTGTCTGTCGTGGTGTGTGTGTGTGTGTGTGTGTGTGTGTGTGTGTGTGTGTGTGTGTGTGTGTGTGTGTGTGTGTGTGACAGAGACAGAGACAGAGACAAAGAGAGAGAAGGACAGAGAGACTGGGATTCAAACTTGGTATCTGTGGCTTTATGCTCATTGGCAAGGGCACTACCACCTGAATTGCCCCTTCTTTGTCTTACTTTCTCTTCCTCCAGATCTTTTATTCTATCTCTTCTTCTATCTCTCCACTCAAACATTTTGACTGTAATTTCTCTGTTTGAGAATTATTGATGCCTCAATGTGATTGGAAGGATAAATTACGGTATTTTTGACAGGTATGGTAGTTCATTCTTATAAGCCCAGGTAATCAGGAGACATATGCAAGGAAGATTATGTATCAAGCCAGCTCAGCAGATAGTTAGCAAGACCTCATCTGAATAAATAAATCTACGTAGTGAGAGGCAAAGGTAAGGAGATCATAGCCTAAGATTGACCACTGACAAAAATAAGAAACTCTCTCTGAAAAAATAAACTCAAAGAAAAACAAACTGAGGATATAGCTCACGTGGTACAGCATCTGCTGAACAAGTAGGAAACCCTGAGTTGAAATCCCAACACTACCAAAAATAACTGAATCACATTTTGACTGTTTCTTCATGTTTCTATCCCACCTGTTTTTTACACGACTGTATACACACACACACACACACACACACACACACACACACACATAGTGGTCCTACTGACTACAGACTAGCCTGAGAAATGGCCCTTCCTCTTTTTCATTCTGATAAAAGGCCTCATTGGTGGAATTCAGTGGCTGAACGAGTGCCAATTCACCATAGTTTTTTTTTTGCCCAGATCAACAGACTTTGTAGCAGAATCTCCCTGGGGCAAACTTGGGAAGTGAGCAGTCATTATTTTATTATCTTTCTTTATTTCATCATTTATTTTATTTTATTTTTTTACCTTCTAAGAATATTGAGATTTCAGGCAATGACATGACAGATATTTTGTAACTAAATTATGATCTAGAAATCACTGGGTCTGTGTTTTGTTCCAGTACAGTTTCTCTTCTAATTTAGATTATTATTCTTGACCTGACTTCTAGTTCACTGATTTTTCTTTGTTAGTCAGGTAATGAGTACATTCCTTTTTGAACAGTGAGACTCCTTCACTCATTTTATCTGTTTGTTTTTTCCCTCCCAACCTCCCTCTCCCAAGTTATACAGTTCATTTCCAACATAGCGTCTAGTGAGTATCACTTCTGATTCAGTTCAACATTTTCTCACCATTTCAGTCACATGTAATATATTCTATTAATATGAATTTCTGGAAATTATTGAATGTACATATATTAATGTCAATTTTATTAAAGTATTGGATATAGTTTTAGATGTGATATGTGTATGCATACATATATAAATGCACATATCTATCTATCTATCTATCTATCTGATTTTACCCAAGTGATTTAGTTTCAACAAAAATTAGAACTTTTCTAAAATGGAATATATGATAAATGTTTTATGCTTTGAAATTCATAATGTCTCAATGGCAACCTCTTAATTGTTGCAGTGGATGTTGACAAGTCTTATTACTGGTGAGCATAGCTTTCATCTTTGAAGGTGGTATCTGTAAGTTTGCTCAATTGTAAAATTAGTACTTTGCCCCTTTAATGAATTCATATTTTGAAAGACACTTTGAGGACACACACATAACTGTATACATACATACATTTACACATACATGTGCATTTATGTGTGTATGTATATGTATAAATATATACATATGACCCATTAGATAATGTGACTTTTAACTAGAGGAGTTATTTGAGTTATTGGCTTAATTAATTTTTAATTTTTTCTTCCGTGTTAGTATGCTTATTAATTGGAAATCTATAATGAATAATTGAACTTCATTCTACATGACCTCCTTTAAAATGTAAGCTGTTTTGTAATGGATTTATGAATGCTCATTTCATTTCAAGAGGTACACCCTTTTACTGTATTGTTTAATTCTGACATTGTTCTAATTTTGACAAATTAATCATCCTTGAATTTTCTGTTGAATTTTCTCTCCTTTTATTTTCCACTGTTTCTTTGCTTTCTGGCCCACTAAAATAATTTAAAATCATTTTATATTTTTCCTGGCACAATTCTTCAATGTATATCTTCAATGTATATTCTTCAATGTATTATAGTCTCTTTAATTTGAAAAATGCATGCAGATATGCAAATACACATACACCTATCAATGCGCATATATCTACTTCCATCTGCTTTTATATGTACATACTATATTCATGTGTGAACACACATGTATGTGTGCACAATATTTATACAGAAACCTATTCATGTATATGAATAATGCCTATATATTTATGTATATATGTAATTATCTTCTTACATACAGATACACATATAATACACATGTTAAACATATATACATATCTGCATAGCATTCATGTATGTGTATACTAAATACTAGACATTCACACAACTATATTTATTTATTTATAAAGTTTCAAATTCCAATTACTCATTTTCCTTTCTAAAAAGGATTACTTTTCTGTGGTAAGAAAGCCATATGTGTTCAATAGAAACTGTATTACAAATTTTAAATGTTGATCTTTCCTTAGTCTAGTAATAGGCTGTATGATACTCTTCTTGTGGCATGAAGTAGCAGCAGCAAGTCTTGGATCCAAGTGAGGCATGTAATCTTGAGTGTAAACTAGTAATTATCAATGGGAATTATATTACTAAGTTATGCTGTATATTATGCTAAGTGCAGTAAATACATTTAGGATTTACAATATGTTCAACTTAGTATGGGTTTATTGGGACATCACCATGAAAAAGACTGAAAAAAATCGCATATTTAAACTACAAATTCATATTAATACCTCTAATTAAATACAAAACCACAAGTTTGATTCTAGCCTTTCTTTATACTTCTCTGTACTTATTTTTCGCACTAATTTGAGAAATGTGGCTCTCATTTGAATAGACTTATTTTTCTAGCATTACTAAACATATAAATTAGTCTCAGAATTGCTATACAACACCGCTGGGAGAAACAATTTGCTATTTAAATACAGAATTTCTTATAGCTCACTTTGTCTTTACCCTTACAGCATGGACTCAAGTCATATAATGCACATAGCTTCAGCTTTGTGTTTTATCTGTTCTGATTAATTAGAATTGATAAGTTTTGTTTTGAATAACTTGATCAAAATGATTCCAAGAGTCGGGATTCTAAAGGAATTTGCATACAGCACTGTTTCTTTCTCTACATACATTTTCTCTGTTCTCATTTCCATTCTTACTCTATCTCTGTCCTCAGCATTGCTTTAAGTAATCAAGTTTATTAGTATATGTTTATATGCATACATATGTGCACACATATATATATATCATATCATATACATGTGTTTCAATACATATACAAATTATATAATGTTTAAATCAAAATAAAACATATATCTCATCCAAGTTTTGTCTTTTTTTTGGGCAGGGGGCCAGTCTGGGGCTTGGACTCAGGGTCTGAGCACTGTCCCTGGCTTCTTCTTGCTCAAGGCTAGCTCTCTACCACTTGAGCCACAGCGCCACTTTCTGGCCATTTTCTGTATATGTGGTGCTGGGGAATCGAACCCAGGGCCTCACGTATACAAGGCAAGCACTCTTACCACTAGGCCATATCCCCGGCCCCCAGTTTTGTCATTTTTTGAGGATTAATATTTCAAATTATTTTACAAAACTTAAAAACATATATACAGCTCATTGCTAGTATTTTTTTCTACATTACCAAAACCCGTTGAAATTTTACTCTTATTTGATATGATCTTATTTTTAACTTTTGTTGTTGTTTTGGAGTTGAACTCAGGGTGTCACACTCATAAGGCAAGCACTCTTCCATTTAAGACAGAACTACAGCCCTATTTGCATTGGCTAATATCAAGGTTGGGTTTTGTCTCATGCCCATACAGTCTTGGCTTCAATTCCCCTACCTGTGCTTCTCTTTCACACTGGCTTGACTGGTGGGCAAGCCAATCCCATCTTGCTCAGCCATTGGTTGAGATGGAATCTCCTGAGCATACATAGTCAGGCTGGCTCTAATCTGTCTCCCAAGAAGTAAGATTATAGATTTGAGATATAATGGTGGCTCTAACTGTATTTTAGTACTCATTGATCAATATGACTTTATTACCACCTGCAGTGCCCAAAACACCCACTCTGGTAAAAATCTGTCTATTCTCTAATAGAAATTATTCTGTTTAAATTATTATTTTTTGGCTTTCACATATGAAGAGGAATTAGTAGATATTTTGAGTCTGGTTTTCTCCAACTCATATAGTGATCTTCATTTTCATGCACATTTTTTTAAATGAGAGGACTCCTTTCTTTCATATATATATGTACATACATATACATATATATGAAAAATATTATTTGTATATATGGACCACATTCCCTTTATCCACTTAGCCATTGATGGACACACAGGTTTGAGTTTTCTTGGCTATTGAAAATAGTGCAGCAAAGAATTCAAGAGTACAGATGTTCCTCCAGTCATGATGTAGATACTATTTATTTCACTTCCTTTAGAAAAATACTCAAATGGTTGGTTGCTATGGAGTTTATTTTCATTTTTTTGAAGGACCTGATTTTTACCTGTGTGTGTATTGTGCTGGTACTCAGAGACACTCAGCCTCTCCTGGAACTTTTACTCAAGGCTAGAGCTCTATTATTTGAACCAAACCTCAACTATTTTTAAATTTTGCTGGCAAAGTTTAGATAAGAATTTGTTAGACTTTTGACCAAGCTGGCTTTGAACTACAAACTTCAGATCATCTCAATATTCTAAGTGGCTAGGATTACAGGTGTAATACATAGCCACTAACATCAGGTCTCCATATTCTTTCTGTATAATAATTGCATGAATTGCCCTTCTCATTCCATTGACCTATGGTTACTGTTTCCTTCAGATTTTCTTCAGCATTTGTTATTTTTTTCTTTTTAATAATCACTATTTTTATTGAAATGAAAGGATCTCTCAAGATTATTTGATTTACATTTTTTGGTGAATGATAACATAGAATATTTCCTCACATAACTCTTGGCCACCTTTAGTCTTCATTTTAGAAATGATTACTTATGTCTATTGCTTATTTCTTAGTTTGTTATTTTTTGGATTTATCTAATTTTTTATTCTCATGTCTTTGTTGTTGTTTATTAAGACTTGGAGTTTTTTTTCAATGTTATAAAGCTTTAGGATTGAGATATTTTCTCTTATTCTATATATTTTCTTATCCCTCTTTTTGGAATAAAAAGAACTTTTTAATATTATGTAATGCCACTCATCTAGCTTTTATCTTGTTTCCAGTATTTTGTTGATCTTTTCCAAAGTATTCGTTGGCTTTTCAAATGTCCTGAAGTGTTCATGCTGCTTCTTCTAGTTCCTTATATTAGAAGAAAGGTCTCTCTTCATTACAAAAAAAAATGAAATTGAAAAGGTTTTCAATTTCAAATACAATGTTTTTCACGTGTTTTGTTTGTAACTTTTTCTCTCCTTTTCACACTATCTAATCATCAGCTATCTGATTTGTATTCTTTCATATTGTTCATTCTGGCCTTGCTTTGATTCTTCTCAACTCTAAATTTTAGATAAAGTACTGCTAATTATGACTGAATAAAGGTTGTTAAGAATATACTAAAGAAGCATATGATGTCCAGCTAATCGCAATTGTTAAATCTCTGTTTCTTGTCTGTGGAAAGTCTAATGTTTTTCCTTTTTAAAAATTTCTTGTAAAGACAATATACAAAGGGTTACAGTTACATAAGTCAGGTACTGAGTATATTTCCTTTTGAACAGTGTCCTCCCTTCCCTTATTTTAGTGTTATTCTTGAATGCAATCTATATAAAGACCTTCTTGTTTTCTCCTGTTCTTTGTCTTCATAGTGGTACACTCTCATTAAGGATTTTAGTATCTTTAATATTGATATAAATATCACAAAAGGGTAGAGGAAGGAAGAGGAGAATTGGGAGATAATACAGTCAAGTATATCCCTTAAAGTTAAGAAGAGTGAGGAAAAGAAGGGTAAGGGATGGATCATTGATAATGTTGAAAGTGGTGGCATTGATCAAGATATTTTAAATTGATAACTGCTTTGTTGCATGGAAAATCCTTTATATGACTACTTAAGAATAAATTTTAAAGGATGTGTCAGAATCACAGAAAAATTAAGTGTTATTATTATTGATATAAATATTTTGCAACCAATGGATTTTGAATATTGAATACATTATTTTGAGCTTTACATTTTATTATTCTGTTATTTGTTAGATATACCTGAGTCTTCATTGACTTATTTTTACCATTTTTACATTTTTCAATTATGAAATCATCTCAGATTTTATGCTTAGAATTAATCAAAGTATCATTATATAATCTCAGTTTTCTTTTTATTTTTTATCTCCCTTCCTCTCTCCCTCAATTTTCTCCTTCCTTCCTTCCTTCTTTCCTTCCTTCCTTCTTTCCTTCCTTCTTTCCTTCTTTCCTTCCTTCCTTCCTTCCTTCCTTCCTTCCTCCCTTCCTTCCTTCATTCCTTCCTTCCTTCCTTCCTTCCTCCTTGCCTGCCTTCCTCCCTTCTTTCCTTCCTCCTTGCCTTCCTTCCTTCCTTCCTTCTTTCCTTCCTTCTTTCTTCTTTCTGTCCTTCCTTTCTTATTCCTAGACTTTTAAAATCATGAAGGAAAAGTCTTGACACCAACTTAATGTGACAGTTTAGTTCTGTATCTCTATTTTATTTTTAGTATTTTTTATAGTAATGGACTTTGAACTCAAACCCTGTCACTTGGTAGGCAGGAGGTCATATCCAGTAGTTCATATTTTCATCTCTATTTTGTGCTGTTTGTTTATAGGATAGGGAGTAGCTTCTACCCTGGGAATGTGCTTGGACTACTCCATGCCTGTTTTAAACTACCCATTATTGCTAGCGTAACAATCGTGTACCACTGTGAACAGCTTCCTTCTGTTGTGTTGGTGTCCCTAGGTTTTGTTTTGTCCTGATCTGTGATTTCCCAGTCTCTAACACAATTTACATTGACAGTCATGTGATACAGTGCCCATCTATGAGTTGAAAAGGAGCACAATAAACTTTTCTACCAGGTTTGGCCTTGAACTGTAATTTCCATATGTTTAGCCTTCCAAGTAACTAGGACTAAACATGTAAGCTTCTAGAGCCAGACTCTATATTTTTATTTTTGCTAGATCAGGTCTACTGGCTCTCCTACCTATTTAATTTTGTATTTTCAAATGAATTTTCATATATTAACACAAACCTAGGATGCTAGATATAATTTAACCTATTTTTGGTATTTAAATAATAATGAAATGACCACCACTTTACACTTATATCCCATGCTGCAAATTGTAACTTCAATGCACCCAATTGTCTTATTTTAGTCTCAAGAAATGGTGTGAAGCAAAAGTGAAAGGGAATACCAAAATCGAGAGACACAGGATAAAAAGACAAACGACTACAAAAGCAGTACTTGCAAAACTGTTTGGTGTAAACCAACTGAACAACTCATGGGGGTAGAGGGAAAGGGAGAGGGGGAAAGGGGGAATGATGGAGGAGGTAACAAACAGTACAAGAAATGTATCCAATGCCTAACTATGAAATTGTAACTTCCGTGTATATCACTTTGACAATAAATAAGAAAAAAAGAAGATAGTTAACTTACCTAGCCTTTACTTCATTTTATTAGTTTAAAAAACACTGAGATTCAGATACGTAAACCAAAATTCTGCCAAACAAAATGCAGTAGATACAGCTTAGGCTTCAAAGTTACAGTTTTCCTATTACTCTTTAAAATTCACCTCCTGGATTACCAGCAATGTGTCCTTCAGAGAAACACTGACACTTCACTCTTCTCTGGCTCATACAACTCTGGCTTGGATTTCTGTAAATGAGAAATAGACCTGAAAACTAGGATGATAGATTCACCTGAATACACAGGCTGAGATTCACGCATTCAAGAATAAATACATACTCTTGGCAGTACGTTTGGGAACCTTTTTTAAAAATGTTGTTGGCTTCAATTTCTTAAGGAAAACAGAACAGATAAATTCAACTTTATTATAATGCAAATTTCTTTTTAATAACAGCACGACTATTTATTGATGAACACCTACTCAAGCTTTCTATTATTTGTCAGGTAATCTGAAAGGAAAATTAATTAAAAGTATGCATTGTGAGGCATTTTCTAAATAACACTTAAGCTGTACATTCAAAATTAATTAAATGCTAATATATAGGTTACATTAGGAATTATTTAAGGATATAGTACATAATCTAGAAAAGTATGTATGTGTTTGTGTCTGTATGTATGAGTGTGTGAAAGAGACAGAGACAAAAAGAGAGAGACAGGCAGAGAATGATAGAGATACAGAAGCAGTTACAAATCTGTCATGAAATCAAGGGCATACTAGTGTAGCTGGTAACTACTAAAGAAACAGACATTCTTTTAAGACTGGTCATTCTGACATTCTTATTACACTTACGATGGAACTGGCACTCACAGAAACACTATTGCTAGAAATAATCAGAAAAATAGGTCCTCTGATGTGATTTGGCTTTTTCTGCAATATCAAGCAGCCTATACATGTGAGCAGTCAGAAAATTTTCCAAAAGCAATTGAAGAAACACTGTTTCTAGTCTATAAAACATATTGTGTGAATTAATCCAAAAGGTATGCATCAAGTTCTGTTGAAATAAAAGAAAGAAACTAAAATGTTAAGACACAAAAAAAATTTATCCAGTTTGCTGCTACACAGGAGTCAGAAATGATGACTTTTAATATTGGAAGAGACTCAAAGACTGGCAAAGGAATGAAACAGCTTCCAAACACAAAAATAGGAAACTCTTGCCATAACTGGCACCTGTTGAAAGGGGGAAACTGTAGACAAGCTGACGAGAAGTAATATATCCCATATCATTGGTTAGAAGTGAATGTTGCGTTTCTCCAATAGATTCTAGAGTGGGCCAAATGTTAGCAAATATATCAGTCAGAACAATTCACAGGCCTCAAATCCAGCAAGGGTAGGTAGGTGGAAGCTATATAAATATAATTCCTGCATATATAAAAATATAATTCCTGCATATATAAAAATATAATTCCTGCTTACATAATAACATAAATTCTGCTTTAAAGATTTTGCATATGTCAGCAGAATATGTGGCTGTCGGGTTGTTAAGGACAATTCCAACATTCTTAGCAAAGTAGATGCCAAATATAATGCAGACAGCAGAAGTATTTTCAGAATAAGCACAATTTGATAATGAATAGAAGAATCACCTGAAACATTTATATATTGTTTTGTGGATGTGAAATCAATATCTTAATTGCATTTTCAATCTCTTTTCTTATTCATTTTGGATGGATGATGTTTTAGATCAAGTTTTAGTTAAAGACTCATGCTTGGAACAGCTGTAGGATGACAGTGGAGGCGCTGCAGAGCACTAGCTGCGATCCCTCTGACACCATAGTTTTCACACCCATAGAAACTTTTACACCTAGAAAGACAGCTAGAGTAAGTTCTAACACAGGGATTCTGGCCAGGAAGGAAAAATCGACTTTGCTCATCTGAAAACACAGATTTGAGCTCCGGGCAGCGTCCCGCCGCCATGCCAGTGCCGGCGCCGGCACAGCGCCCGGCACAGTGACCCGCAAGCAGAGCAGCTAAAGCACACAGTGTAGACCAGGGAGAAATACTCCAGATGGCAGCTGAGCATGGACGACCTGAAATCGCAGAGAAAGCATGAGTACCCCATGAAAGACATTCCCACTCGTGCCCACAGAGCAGCTTCTGGAAAGCAGCCCTTCCCCCACCACCAGAGCAAAGCACCATCTTTGCCACTGGCATTGGGTCAGACCAGATTGGAACTAAAGTGGGCCTGGGGAAAGTGAGGTCAAAGTAGACATCTTTGAAAAGGGCAAGAAGGACCGACCAGTGAGAGCCAGCTCTGCCCAGGAGAATGCCCCCTGCCCAGGCGGGAGGCGTGTCCTGGGCCTTGGCTCAGCCAGAGGTGCCCCTTCCTGCCCACCGGAATTTCTAAATTCACAGCGAATGCAGAGAGCAGCTCCCGGTGGCACAGAAACACCAGACAGGGAAACAAACAGTTCCTGAGAAAGTTAAACAGTCCCGTCAAAGAGGAAGCCCAATTCTCAGCCAGAAACAGAGCTGCTTTCCATAGCCAACTCTGCCAAGGAGACCGCCCCGCCCAGAAGCCTGTAGCCTCCCCCAGGCAAGCAACTCTCAGTTGGATAAAACAGGCCAAAGGTTCCCCGCTCTGCTGAGTCCACAGCCTATTCATAGACAGGCGTTAAAGGCAGCGGCCCCACAGCAGACAGAGGAGCTATGGTTCCTGAGACTCCTCAAGTCCCCATTTACAGAGGATGCCAAGGACTGCCAGCAAGCTGTGCAAACCACAGACACCCAGGATTGCACCAACAGAGGTGAAGGATCAGAACAGAACCACCCCCTGAAAACTGAAATCAAGTCAAACACAGCCAAGCAGCAAAATAGACTGCAGACCATCACGAGGAAACCAGAGACTGGGGAAAGACCACCCAAACAAGGAGGACTCCATTTTTTTTTTCACTTCTGAAATGTCGTCGGTTTTTTTATTTGATTGTTTGTTTTGTTTTCCATTTTTACGTGTTTGTTTTATCAAGTTTTTTTTCTTTGCTGTTTGTTTGGGTTGTTCCTTTTCTGTTTTTTTTTCCCTTTTTTATTTTTTTTCCATAATTTTTCTGTTTTGTGCATCTGTCTTCCACTATCTGTACTTTATGTCTTTATTTGTGTTCTCTGACTCTAAAAATTACTTTCCTATGAATAACACCTCCACTCTTCTCTGCTAACTCTCCATTGTCAATCATTTTAATCTTGTTCTTTCTACTGATTCTACTCTTTTCCACATTTCCACGTCACTGAAACTAAACCAAAACCACACCCCCCAATACATTTTACTCTATTCTCTTTACTACCTCCCACTTACACTCCTGACTTACTGCCTGGAACTCCAGTTTCCATTGACTCCTGGTTATTCGATAGAGGGTATCCCAGCTTAATCTGAGTGAATCAAAGGGGTTCATAGAGAAAGCCAGTCCTAAAAGAACTTAATATAAAAACAAGAACTGCTTATAGGGTTGTAACAGTAAATAAGTAACTACTGATTACAGGGCCCAGGATCAGCTGCTATATTGAAATTGTATTCTTTAGGAATACCAAATCTAATTTTATAGACAAGTATACAGGGTATCTGTATATAACTGTGAACTTGTAAGATTTAAACAACAGTGCTTGGTAAGGGCTGCTTTGTGTCTTAAACGGTGCTCATAGGTGCTTGTAGATTGGCATTCCCAGTCCAAATGAGCAGAAGGAACACAAGAAAGATGGCAAACAATGAAGTTTTATCCCCCACTAAAAACAAGCAGGAAGCAGAGCAGTCAATCAAAGAGATAGAAGAGAACCCCCAAAAGGCTCTACAAAGTCTACTGATAAACATGATAAATGAAAAGTTTGAATCTTTTCAGTCAATTATTCTAGAGAGTGAGGAGGCAAAGCAACAATTAATGGAGAATTTCAAGGCATCCACAAATAGAAAGATAAATGAACTTCAAGAGTCAAATGAAAAGATAGCTAACCAGCTTAAAGATTTAAGACACAAGACTCAAAACCAAAGTAATGAAGTAAAGAAGTCCATACAAGACCTAAGAAATGACATGGAAATCATCAGGAAAGAGCAGTCAGGAGGAAAAGAGATTCGAAATCAAGTAGCTAGCTTACAGTCCTGACGAACTGAAGCAGAGGATCGAATTTCAAGAGCTGAAGATTCCTTAGATTCTATGGAGAAAGATAAAAAATCAATACAAATCCAGTCCAAGCAACAAAACAGATCGCTACAGGAGATTCAAGACACGATCAGGAAGCCCAATTTAAGGATAATAGGTATTGAGGAAAACTTGGAGAAACAGGTTAATGGGATAGGCAACCTATTTAACAAAATATTAGCTGAGAGCTTCCCAAATATCCAGAAGGAAAGGCCTATACAGATACAAGAAGCATTTAGAACCCCAAACCGACCAGACCAGAATAGGACATCCCACCGACAAATAGTGATCAAAACAGGTTCAGTAGAGTGCAAGGAAAAAAATTCTCAAAGCTGTTAGGGAGAAGAAAACAATCACATATAAAGCAAAAGCAATCAGAATTACCCCAGACTTCTCAGCACAGACCATGAAAGCAAGGAGAGCCTAGAATTAAGTATACCAAACACTAAATAAAAATAACTATCAACCAAGAATTCTGTACCCAGCCAAACTCTCATTCATAGCTGAAGGTCAAATAAAAGTCTTCCACAGTAAGGAAAAACTGAAACAATATATCTCCACCAAACCAGCTTTACAGAAAATCTTCAAAGATGTACTATACAGGGAAAATAATCAAGATCCCAATACAGACAGAGAAATAAACCCTAAATAGTAAACATCAGATCAAGAAATGGGAAGACACAGCTTTAAGCAAGATAGTGATAATGAAAGGAACAAACGATCAACTCTCAATCTCAACTCTCAACATTAATGGACTTAATTCTCCAATCAAACGACATAGGCTCATAAGTTGGATCAAAAATCAAGATCCATCTTTCTGCTGCCTCCAAGAGACACATCTATCCAGCAAAAGTAAACATCTCCTAAAAGTGAAAGGCTGGAATCGAATCTATCAAAAAAATGGCCCCCATAAGCAGGCTGGAGTTGCAATCCTAGTATAAGACAAAATTGACTTCAAATTAAAAAAGGTAAGAAGAGACAAAGAAGGTTACTACATACTACTAAAGGGATCTCTCCTACAGGAAGATAGAGCCATTCTAAATATCTACACACCAAATGCAGGAGCACCCGACTTCATCAAAAAAACACTACTAACTCTAAAAACACTCATAGACCCAAACACATTGATAGTTGGGGACTTTAACACCCCACTATCACTTCTGGACAGATCAACACACCAAAAACTGAACAAAGAAACCACAGAACTAAATAAGTGCATAGACCAACATGACGTAACCGACATCTACAGAATATTCCACCCAGCAACAACAGAATACACATTCTTTTCGGCAGCACATGGAATATTCTCCAAAATAGATCACATGATAGGGCACAAAGAAAATCTGTACAAATTCAGAAGTATCAAAAACATTCCCTGCATTCTCTCAGACCACAATGGAATAAAATTAGAGCTCAACTCAAACAGCCACCACAGAAAATCCTACAACTCATGGAGACTAAACAACACACTGCTGAACCATCAGAGGGTCATTGAAGAAATTAAAATGGAAATTCAATTGTTTATGGAATTCAACCAAGTTGAGGACACAAAGTACCAGCTCCTTTGGGACACAGCAAAGGCAGTACTCAGAGGAAAATTTATATCTCTGAGTGCATACTTCAACAAACTGGAGAAACAGCAACTCAATAATTTAAAGAAGCACCTTAATTTCCTTGAGAGAGACCAACAAGCCAAACCCCACGTCAATTGATGGAAGCAAAGAATTAAAATCAAATCAGAATTAAATCAATTAGAGACGAAAAAAACCATCGAAAGAATAAACAAAACAAAGAGTTGGTTCTTTGAAAAAATGAACAAGGTAGACGGACCCCTGGTGAACCTGACCAAGAAACGAAGGCAGCAGACTCAAATAAACAAGATAAGAGATCAAACAGGTAACACCACCACAAAAATAACTGAAATTCAGAAAATAATAAGGGACTATTGTGCAAACCTTTATGCCAAAAATTTGAGAACTTGGAAGAAATGGGTGATTTCATAGAAAAAATTCATATCCCCAAACTCAAACATGAAGATTTAAACCTTCTAAACAGACACATATCCAGTATTGAAATAGAAATGGCAATAAATGATCTCCCATCGAAGAAAAGCCCAGGTCCAGACAGATTCACTGCAGAATTCTCCAAGGCCTTCAAGACAGAACTCACACCAATATTTCTCAAACTCTTCAATGAAATTGAAAGAGAACATTCACTACCAGACTCATTCTATGAAGCCAGTATAACCCTCATCCCAAAACCAGGCAGGGACTCATCACGGAAAGAGGACTACAGACCGATTTCCCTGATGAACATAGACGCAAAAATTCTCAACAAAATTCTGCCCAATCGACTTCAACAGGTCATCAAAAAAATCATATACCATGATCAAACTGGTTTCATTCCAGGGATGCAAAGTTGGTTTAATATATGCAAGTCAATTAATGTAATCCACCACATCAACCGGAGCAAGCTAAAGAACCACATGGTTTTAGCTCTGGATGCGGAAAAAGCGTTTGATAAAATCCAGCACCCATTTATGTTTAAAGCCCTGGAAAAAATGGGATTCCAGGAAACATTCCTGAATATAATCAAGGCAGTTTATGACAAACCAACAGCAAGCATACCTCTAAATGGGGAAAAACTAAAGCCACTCCCTTTAAAATCAGGAACAAGGCAGGGATATCCACTCTCTAAACTGCTCTTCAACATCATACTAGAATTCCTAGCCAGAGCAATTAGGCAAGAAGAAAATATAAAGGGGATCCAAATAGGAAAAGATGAAGTTAAACTTTCTCTTTTCGCAGATGACTTGATCCTATACCTAAAGAATCCCATAGACTCTACCCCCAAGCTACTAGAGCTGATCCAAAACTTTGGCAAAGTTGCAGGATATAAAATAAACCTTCAAAAATCAACTGCCTTTCTCTATGCTAATGACCTGAAGACCAAGGCTGAAATCAGGAAAGCAACTCCTTTTGCAATAGCCCCCAAAAACATAAAATACCTAGGAATAACCTTAACCAAAAATGAAAGACCCCTTTGATGAGAACTTTAAAAGCTTGAAAAATGAAATTAAGTCAGAACTAAGGAAATGGAAAAACCCCCCATGCTCCTGGATTGGGAGGATTAATATAATCAAAAAGGCAATATTGCCAAAGGCTATCTACAAATTTAATGCAATACCCATTAATATCCCAACACCATTTTGTAATGAAATAGGGGAAGCAATCCAGAAATTCATATGGGAAAAGACCACGAATAGCAAAAACAATCCTAAGGAGAAAGAACAGTGCTGGAGGAATTACAATACCCAACTTCAAGCTGTATTATAAAGCTATAGTTATAAAAACAGTTTGGTATTGGCACCGGAACAGGCCTGAAGACCAATGGAACAGAATTGAAGACCCAGAAATGAACCCACAGAACTATGCCTACTTAATCTTTGATAAAGGAGCTAAAACAATAGTATGGAAGAAAGATAGCCTCTTTAACAAATGGTGCTGGCAAAACTGGCTCAACACATGCAACAAACTAAAACTAGATCCTTATATATCACCCTGCACCAAAATCAATTCCAAATGGATTAAAGACCTCAAAATCAAAACAGACACCCTGAAAACACTAAAGGAAGGAGTAGGAGAAACACTTGGGCTCCTTGGCACAGGACGGAACTGCCTTAACAAAGACCCAGAAAGGCTACAAATCAAAGAAAGGTTGGACAAATGGGACTGCATCAAACTGCAGAGTTTCTGCATGGCAAAGGACATAGCTCGCAAGATAAACAGAAAGCCCACAGTCTGGGAGAAGATCTTTACCGGCCATTCAACGGACAAAGGCCTCATATCTAAAATATATGCAGAACTAAAAACATTACCCTCTTCCAAAACAAAACCGCAAAGAACCAACAGCCCCCTCATCAAGTGGGCTAAAGACTTAAAAGAGACTTCTCTGATGAGGAAATGAGAATGTCCAGGAGGCATATGAAAAATTGCTCTACATCACTGGCCATAAAAGAAATGCAAATCAAAACAACGTTGAGATTCCATCCCACCCCAGTAAGAATGTCATATATCAAGAAAACTAACAATAACAATTGTTGGAGGGGATGTGGCCAAAAGGGGACCCTACTTCATTGTTGGTGGGAATGTAATCTGGTTCAGCCACTCTCGCAAGCTGTATGGAGATTCCTCAGAAGGCTCAATATAGAACTCCCCTATGACCCAGCAGCCCCACTTTTGGGTATCTACCCAAAAGACCACAAACAAAATCACAGTAATGCCACCAGCACATCAATGTTCATCGCAGCAAAATTTGTCACAGCGAGAATCTGGAACCAACCCAGATGCCCCTCAGTAGACGAATGGATCAGGAAAATGTGGTACATATACACAATGGAATTTTATGCCTCTATCAGAAAGAATGACATTGTCCCATTTGTAAGGAAATGGAAGGACTTTGGAAAAAATTATACTAAGTGAAGTGAGCCAGACCCAAAGAAACATGGACTCTATGGTCTCCCTTATTAGGAGTAAGTGGTACAGGTTTAGGCAACTCATAGCAGAGCATCACAAGGCCCAATAGCTATACCCTTATGAACACCTAAGATGATGCTAAGTGAAATGAACTCAATGTTATGGAGACAATTGTTATATCACAGTTGTAACTACTTTCAACGTCCCATGTGTATCTGTAGCTTCTACTATTGATGATGTACTTGTATCACCTTCCTGTGGTTGTACCTACACTATCTCTGTAATCTTATCTGAGTATATTGGAAAGCGTGTATACTGGTATTGGAACTAGGAAATTGAAAGGGAATACCAAAATTGAGAGACACAGGGTAAAAAAAGACCAGCAACTACAATAGCAATACTTGCAAAACTGTTTGGTGTAAGTGAACTAAACACCTCAGGGGGGGAAAGGGCAAGGGGGAGGGGGGAGGGGGTATGAGGGACAAGGTAACAAACAGTACAAGAAATGTATCCAATGCCTAACGTATGAAACTGTAACCTCTGTACATCATTTTGATAATAAAAATTTGAAGAAAATAAAAAGACTCATGTTCAATGCCTAAAGAACAGGGAGATGGGGAAACAAGTAGATTATTTTTAAGCCAACAGTTAGTGTGGTTGATTAATTTTAAGAAGAGATTGAGCAAACCCATAAGAATTTACTATAGTATGAAAAGTACCTGTGTACTATCAGACACAGATGGATTTTTTGCCTCTAAATTTGTATTCTTGCTGGGATGTCCTGTTTGAGGGCCAGTTTTAGCAGCTGCCAAAACTGGTTGCCTCAGGAAACTTCTCTTGGACTTTCTTCTGCTAACAGTATACTTTCACTTTTTGCAAAAAACAACAACAACAAAATATATATATATATATATATATATATATATATGGTTTCACATTTAGGAGATATTTTATTTGGAGAGAAAAATAAAACATTCTTGTAGTGGTCATTGGTTTCTTAACTCTTCTCTTACGTTTGATCGTACCTATCCAGGTCATGGTTTGATCGTGTTGAATATTTGACTTCTGAAACTCAACCTTTGTTTGCCTTTAATTACCAAATTACTGACTCAAAGTTGCCTTTAATTCCCTGACTCAGGGAAACAAAACAATATGAAATAACACAAAGAGTTTCTGTTACTGAAGTTTCCTTGGTTTTGCTTAGTTTCTTAGATCTGATTTAGTAGGGAAAGTTATGCAATATATATTTCTCACCAGATATGAGGTACCTTTCTCTGCATAATGAGGTAAGTTTCAGCTACTTCTTGACATAGAAGTTATTCTTTTTCCTAATCAGAAGGAAAAATGACTTGAAAATAAATAGGCCCGGAAGAAAACCTGCCCTTAAAATTGTTAGGATGCCTTGAATTGTGTTCAATATACACTTCTTTGCAAAAGACTTCAACTGATCTCTTTTAAATCATTTATTCTTTACTTTTCATTTACTTCAATTTTTATAAATCAGTATTTTTTTTTCTTGATCCACTCATGTACTTAAGACCATCTAGGTTGGTTCCATACTTTGGCTATGGTAAATAAAGCTGCTATGAACATGGTTGTACAGGTCGCATTAGTGTGGCCTTGTTTGTGATCTTTTGGGTAAATACTCTCAAGTCAGTGATCTTCCTAGGAAATAAGACAGATTAGGATTTATAAATTTTAGACATATAGGTTGTCTGGAGTGCTATAGGAAAATTATGTTTTAAAAATTCAGAGGGCAGAAAGCAAATCTAGCAAATGACACATTTAAATGAAATTTGTGCCTTTTCTACACTGCCTTATTTCTAATCTGTATGTATATACATACATACATACATATATACATACATGTTCCAGGCCCCATATATAATTATATCTTTAGGTTCAAAATTAACTTTCAAATAAATGAGGGCTTATAAATTGAATCATACCTGCTTTTAAGTAATATGAAATCAATATTATCTCATGTAAGACATATGTAATACTGTTTTAATGAAGAAGCCTGGTTTTCTGACCAAGAAGTTCCTCAAATTATTAATATTTTCTAGTTCCTGCTTAGGTAAAGACCACCTAATCTCCCACATGTTGTAAAACACACACACACACACACACACACACACACACACACACACACACACACACACACACCAGAAACTTGAGTTGATAGCTAGCTTGATCAATTTCTCAAAACTTCTATTAGCAAATCAGACTACTGGTATGAGAAAAGGGCTCAGATTTTATAAAAGGATTTCTAGAACAGAAAGATGTGTTTTAGAAAAATATGAACAAGGGCTGGGGATATGGCCTAGTGGCAAGAGAGCTTGCCTTCCATACATGAGGCCCTCGGTTCGATTCCCCAGCACCACATATACAGAAAATGGCCAGAAGTGGCGCTGTGGCTCAAGTGGCAGAGTGCTAGCCTTGAGCAAAAAGAAGCCAGTGCTCAGGCCCTGAGTCCAAGGCCCAGGACTGGCATAAAAAAAAAAAAAAAGAAAAATACAAACAAAACTATGGGTTTGGAGAAACTGAAAAAAAAAAACGTTAGGTTACAAAGGGGCTTTGTAAAATAGAGTATTTGTGGAAGATTTAATGTGAGAGCAACTTGGGAAATTTTATTTATAGGTTTTTTTTAAGGCTAAATTTTGATATCAAAGATATTGGCACAAAACTAGAGTTTAATTTCCTATGTCTAATGACAGATTTTTCCTGACACATTTGATCTGTTTTTAATAGAAATTCGTGAAGAGTTTTTATTTTTTAGTAATTTTCCAGAAAATTATGATAATTTTCTTGTACATTGAGCCTTGAAACATTTGAGTTTGTTACTTTTGTCACCTTAGTTTTATTTCATAATGATATTTTTGACAAATCCAGAAATCTGCTTCAGGACTAAAAGTAGGTTGTTGTTAGTCCTTGAAATTCAGAAAATACATAACTAGGATTATAATTATATTAATGTTTTATTTAATTTATTTGTTCTAAAATTGTATGAGGTCGCTATAATTTTGACATTCATATTTTAATAGATTTTCAGCCATAGCTCTAGACAGCTATAATTTGGAATCTTCTAATTATATTTTTTATGAACTTTGTCCTAACAGAATATTTTTCTCCTAGTGCTTTGAGATGACATGTACATAGCTGAAAGAACAGACAAAACTGAATTCAATAATGACCTCCAGGATATCTCAGCCTGAGGAGCACTTCTAAACCTCTCTGTTGCACAAATACAAATGGACCAGTTTAGATATTCACTCTCAAACATCAATCACTTCCTATGCCATGTGGAGCCAGAGCAGATGAAGAAGCAAGAAAGGCTTGACCAAAAATGAGTGGCAATCCTAAGCTAATGACAGGATGATCAATTACTTATTTTCAAAATGGAAAAAAAAAAAACCAGTACCAGAAATGAACAAAATCACAATAGTGTCCATTAAGTAAAACCATCAAGATTAAATAAATCAAGAAGGTTCTAGCAACTATCACAAGCGGTATCAAAATCTCAGAACTGTGTAGAAGCTACTGAAACATTAAAAGCTTTCCTTTTTTATGTAGTCCTTCATATCTGAACTTCTTTTGATTATTGGCTTGCAAAACAGTGAGAAACAAGCACAAATACTCATACCACTTGATGCAAGCACAGAAACATGTCAGGAAGAATAAAACTCTGACTAGGATTATTAAGAAGGGTCTGTTGTTATAAAATGTAAAAATTACAAAAAAAAAAAACACCTTCACACAATTTGTTGCTGGATGCTTTCTAGCTTTAGTCCTCTTCAAACTGCTTTTTAAGGGCTCTCTCTCTCTTTCTCTCATATATATATATAGATATATACACATACATGTGCATATGCACATATGTTTAGTAGTCGTACAAAAGTTTCAATTCGCAAGTCAGATTATGAGTACAATTCACATCATTTTCATTGTTACCATTATTCTCCCATATTTTTCCCATCCTACCCCTACCTTCAAGTAAGATAGCTCAACTTTTACATAATGTGCTGTGAATATAATTATTGTATTTGCTCACCCTCTTGGCTCTTCTTCAGATAGTACTTTTTTGCTGGTTATTAAGTTCTTGAATTAGTAATATAACTATTTTTCTTGCTTTCCATTTATAAATTATTCATCAAAATTTAATCACTAAGATCTATAAGCAAAATGTGGTTTCTTTCCCACAGCCCTTCCATCCATTGAATGACAAGGGAAATTATTTTCCTAATTTTACTTCTACTGGTAATTTCACTGTTAATTGGGTTAATTGTTTCCATCAGTGGTAGTCATTGGATATTATAAGCAAACCTAGTCCCCAAACTATACTTTCATTTTTCTTATCTAGGTTTGTTTTCCATTACAGCAAGAAATTTCCAGATACTCATTGCTTGGAGTTCCTTCAGAATAAGAAATGAAAAGTGCTAAGAATTGAAAATTAAGGAAAAGAAATTTAACAAACCCTCTGGAACTAACCTTTTTTTGCCAAACTTTATTCTTGAACAAAAACTCTTCCACAACAAGTTCTACTTGCTTGTAGTACCTGAATAAACCCTGTAGATTTAGAGATGGTCATCTGTTACCAGGCACCTTTCCCCACACCTCAGCACATAATTGTCTCCAAGCACTGGTCTCTTAGTTGAAAAGTAGCTGAGGGTATCATACATCCCATCAAAATCTTCAGCAATTATACAATGGATAGCACTAGATTAAAAGGCAAGATGGGTTGGTTCCATATTTTAGCAATGACAAATTGTGCTGCGATGAACATAGTTGTTCTGGTGGTGGCTTTAGTGTGGCCTTACTTGTATTATTTAGGATATGGAAACAAGTGTCATATCATTGTTGGAATTATTTTCAACATGCCATATGAAACCATGCCTTTAATTTTTTTTTTATTGTTCGTTTGTTTGGTTATGTTTTGTTTCTCCTGTATTACCTGCCTGTGGTTGTACCCCAGCTATCACTGTATCTCATCTGAGTATCCGGGATACTGTACAAAGGGGTATTAGAACTACAGAAGGGAAAGGGAATTTCAAAATTGAGAGACAAAAGATAAAAACACAACCATTTCAAAGCAATATTTACAAAACTATTTGGTGTAAACCAACTGTACAACTCATGGGGGGAGAAGCAGACAGGGGAGGGAGGAGTGTCAGGGGTTTTTAGCCTCCCGGGCTATCTTGTCCTGCAGGAGAGATGGGAAAACATGCCTCACAAGGCGGGCCAGGAAGAGGAAAGGGCCGATGAACTGCCACCTCAGCCCCCCTTTCGGCGGAGGACCCACAGACAATCCGGGAGCTAGTCAGAGCTAATACTCGTTTAATGGCGGCAATGAGCTGTTCTTTTACATGGGTCGGAGGGCGGCGAAAGGGGAGGGATACGTGCAATGGATGCCCGACCTGTCCATCAAGGTGGCGCTCCAAGGGACCTCCTGAAGGGGTGGCCTACATCTGTGTGACAGCCCTCAGGATCTCCTCTGGGTTCATCACCCGAAGCCATCTTGGCATACATGTGGTCCGAGGCGGGAAGCGGGGCTGGTTAGAGCCGCCTTTCTGGTTCCAGACCGAAGAAGGCAGGTGGGGCTATATCCACATGGCCTCAAGGCTGGGAAAAGAGGCGAGGCCAGCTAGAACCGCCTCTTAACAGTGCAAGGTGTCCAGGCGGGTGTGCCCCACAGAGGAGGTGGGGGAAAAGTGAGGGAGGAGATGGCAAGTTGAACAAGAAATTTATGCACTGCATTACATATGAAACGGTAACCCCTCTGTACTTCACTTTGACAATAAAGAAAAATTTAAAAATAAAGAGAGAAGCTGAGGAACAGCAGAGGCTTGAAACCATACATAAAACTGAAGGCTCTCTCCCAAAACAATTCTGTAATCTTTCTCTCTCATAGGACCAAATTTTGTTCTCACTTTTTTTGTTGTTAATGGTATACTTTCAGCAAGATAATTCATTCTTTTATACATAGTTTTTGTGAATTACTGGTGACCTAACCCAGTACACTGAACATGCCATTATGAAGTTACCCCCAGGCATTATTTTAGCTTTAAAACTACTATTGCTGTTCTTTTGTGATATGATTATCCATTCTAACTCAACAGTTCAATGAAAAGATTTCCCTACACAATCAGTCTTTAACTAAAACCTTGTACACATGGGGATTGGTGGTTCATGCCTATTATCCAAGCTACTTAGGAAGCTGAGATCTGAGGATTCAGGTTTAAAGTTAGTCTGACAGAAAAATCAATGAGACTCATCTCTAATCAGCCAGAAAAAAAGACAGAAGTGTAGCAGTGGCTCAAGTGGTAGTAAGCCAGTTTGTGAGGGAGAGTTCAATTCCCATTACCAACACACACACATACACACACACACACACACACACACACACACTTACTCACAAATGTAAAATTCCATTAGAGTCTCATAAGGTATTCCTGTTAATATATTTGAGAATCAAAGCCATCACAGGAACCATATCAATCAGTCAAGGATTATTGACCCCCATTTGATGTGTCCTAAGAGCTAGCTTACTTCCTCAAGAAACCATGGTAAATATGTTTACAAATCAAAATAAATGTTACTTCATTGCTAATACAAGAAGTACCTCCTACTGAACTACTACGAAGAAAAAGAATTACTGTTGTTCTTATTTAATGAGACAGTAAATAATACTACACTCTCCTGTCAGCATTGAGACCAGCATAGTAAATAATAAACTTTAGTCTAACTCAGTTATTGTTCTGAATTTACAGAGCATAAAATAATATGGCACATAACAATATACTTTAAAAATTAACTTGCTTTTACTAAAACCTTAAACCTGAGTCCCCCAGGTAGGAAACCACATAATACCCCATTATTGCAGTGAATAAATAGTGGTAAAATGGAGGGGAGAAGTATGTGTAGAAAATTAGGAATATGTTTCCTACAGTAGAAACCAGATGGAAGTTACTTCAAAACACAAATTTTAAGAGCGAGAGAGCTGAGAACTAGTGGCTAATGTCAGTTTATCCTAGCTATTCAGGGGATTAAGATCTTGAAGATTACAATTAGAAGTCATCTTAGCAGGACAATCTGTGAGAATTTTCTCCACTTAACCAGCATATAGCCTGAATGGCACTGTTGGTCAAAAGGTAGAGTTCTAGCCATAAAAGTTCAGGGACTAAACTCAAGCCCTCTGTTCAAGCTCCAGAACTAATACCAAAAAAGAAGAAGAAGGAGAAGAAATCAATAACTAGGAAATATATCAGAAGGTATAGCTGTATGAGGATATGTTTTTGTAGCTAAATAGCAAGTTAGTCATTCCTGACAACCCAAGGATCTGAAGAGAAAATGGACAAAAGGAAGGAATGAGTTAGTACCTAGGGTTACTGTCTAAATCAAGACAATTTTTTTTTGTTAAATTTTTATTGTCAAACTGAGGTACAGAGAGGTTACTCTTTCATACGTTAGGCATTGCATACATTTTTTGTACTGTTTGTTACCTCCTCCCTCATTCCCCCCTCCCCCTCCCCTTTTCCCTTCCCCCCCCCCATGAGTCGTTTAGTCCACTTATACCAAACAGTTTTGCAAGTATTGCTTTTGTAGTCGTTTGAACCAAGACAAATTCTTAATAGGAAAAAACACTCAATCATTTTTGTGTTTTCTTAGAGTTTCTGTGTGTTAGCAATTCAGGAAGAGCTCTAATAGGTATCCTTGCTTAGGATAGCTCATGTAATTATAATCATATAGTAGCCGCATACAGAACCACAAACTGGGAGAGCTTGGAATAGCGTGGCATCTCTCTCCATGTGAGATTATTTCCTGTGGTGTCTATATCTACATAGATTACTTGTTCATCCTGTCAGCATGGTGGGCTGAGGGCAGTAATACTTCTTATATATTATCTAAAGGGTCTAATGAAGGATCCAGGCAATCAGGGAAAATCTGTATTACTATTTTGACCTAGCTTGAAAAATAACATAGTATGATTTCTGCCATAATTTAAAGGCCAGCTAGTCACTATAGTTTAGTACAGAATCAAAGGAAGAGCCCAGATAATATACCTCTTTGTAGACAGATAACCAAGGAATTTGCAGAAATGTTACTTTAAACTGCCACCAGCTATGCAGATGACATATGTTTTAGTCTGTGCAATAATTATTCTGGTAAGAACACTCTCTCTTCCCATTACTTCCTTCTTTGTTTTGCCCCCTCTTTTATAATTCTCTTTAGATGTCAACAAATTAAATATTTTCAGATTGAAATATTTTGTTAGGTTCTTATATGTTCTATAGATGACATTTCTTACATGAGGAACAAATACTTCCTGCTGTTCTGTTCTACTCTGCCTATTACCTCTTTTGGCCAACAAGAGTAGAACCTGTGCTTTGGTTCAATTTCCTCACCCTTCCAGGCTGGGATATCATTGACTGACATGCCTCAAATAACATGTGAACCGGGTAAGGAGAGATTGTGCAGTGAAGGCAAGGCAGGACTGGCCACGGCAAAGCAACTTTCACAGGTCAATTTTTTTTTTTTTTTTTTTTTTGGCCAGTCCTTGGGCTTGGACTCAGGGCCTGAATACTGTCCCTGGCTTCTTTTTGCTCAAGGCTAGCACTCTGCCACTTGAGCCGCAGCGCCACTTCTGGCCATTTTCTGTATATGTGGTGCTGGGGAATCGAACCCAGGGCCTCATGTATACGAGGCAGGCACTCTTGCCACTAGGCCATATCCCCAGCCCCCACAGGTCAATTTTTTCAGTTTTTAAAATATTTAAACATGCATATTGAAGTGTCTTAAGGCTATAACTCAAGACTGAACATGATACTCATTTATGTGTCATACATACCTTATATACAGTTTGCTAATCAGCTGAATATGAATATGTGCATTTGTTCTACCTGTGTGGTTAACATGTATAGGCAAAGATAACATTTCTAGTGTTGGAAATAAAATATTCTTGAGAGCCAAGTTCCCAAGAGGTGGAACTTCAGATCCAGAGCTTACAGGTCTAGAGCCAGAAAGCAAGGTGCTTAGTGATTAAGGCTCTAGAAGCTAGAGGCTTATGGTCTAGTCATTCATGTTGGGGGTTTAGTCTCTGTCTCTTGATTAGTGTTCCCACACTAGACAACTAAGTCTTCAGTAGAGAGCCACAAGCAGCACCAGCTGGCAACATTTAGTTAGTGTTGTAGTTCTCAAACTGGCTTCAAATGCCAATGATCCTCAGATTAGTAGCACCAAGTGCTGAAGATTGGGGAAGGCTATATTGTTAAATTGTCAGGTCTAGAACTTCGTGATTCAGCTTTTGACATTTGCTACTTGAGTCTTATGTGTCTGGGACCATTTATCCTTAAAGCTTGAAAACATGCTCAAATTTTTCTAGTGACCAGGGCCTACAGTTTCTCTTTTCTGACTGTCCTCATAACTTTATCTTTCTTTAGTCTCAGCTTTCTGTTCTCCTTCTCTCCTCCCTCTGTCCATCATTGCTGCCATCTCTGCTTCTTGTTCTTTCTGCCTGATCTCTCCCTTCAGTTGCCTTCTCATCACCTCCGCGGCTCCTATGCTGTCCCTTCTGTCTTATCTTTGTATTAACAGCTCTGCTCACTCTACTGAGAATGATGTCCAGGGCTTCTGATCATCAAGTTTTAAGAAAGTAATTAAGAAATAATTAAGAAAATAATAATTAACTTTCGGTATCCTGGCCAAATATTTAATTCCTCTCAGCATTAATTTTTTGATAGATTTTGGCTTGAGTCATGATCATCCCATGATCATTACATGTTTGCTGAGAAACATTTATTTTTTCCCCTATGCACATTTGGAGGAATGGCATGGCTATTTTTCCATAGGAACATGAAATTAACTGTATTGTATACATGCCTTTGTATTGTGTGACCAATCACATGAGATCAGATATGAAGTTTCAGTCTTGCCAGTTCTCAAAAAGTTCTCAATTTTCCATTATAAGGGAACTCTAGTGTAGTAGATGTTCCATATTAAATATTTCGTTTTTTAGAAGGTCTGTGCATTTCTACGCCCTAGCTCATTGTAGTCAATCACATAAATCTATCCTTGAAAGAGAATGGACAACTCTACCAAATGTATATTAGAAACCAAGGGATGTGAAGGGAAATATCAATGATTTTTATTCTTTCTATAACACTTTACTTTCTTTTTGCTGTTTTAGTTATTGCAAAGGTCCCTTCTGTCCTCATGCATGCATTATGTATTTCATTTCCACCACGGTGTCTAATGAGTATCATTGTTGCATATGTTCAAACTTTGTCTTACCATGTCTATGATTCCTCTTTATTCTCCTAAAGACAGATGAACAAACAAACAAGAAAAAAGGAAAATAAAACAAAAACAGCAAGAAAGGTGAAAGAGCCTCTTGTTTCTATTTCTTGGAGTTTATTTTGATAAATATCATTTTATATTAGCAGATTTATGTAGCTATTGTACTTTTGTTATCCTCTCCTAAGTATACTCTTCTTTTGTTTCACTCTGTGTTAATGCATAGAGACCTACATAATTAATCATATCCCAGTGTATTTTTTTTTTACATCCAGTACATTTACTGGTAGATATATAGGCACATTCTAGTTACAGCAAATAATGGAAACCATGAAACCTATGTTTATTTGGCTCTAGATTACTTTGCTTAATATAATTTTTCATGTATTTCCCTTTCATTATAAATGGTACAGTATCATGATTTCTCATGGAACAGTAAATTTCCATTGTGTGTATATACCATATTTAATTGATCCAATCATCTAGGTTGACTCCACATTCTGGCTATGGTAAACAATGCTGCAATGTACATGGTTGTGCTATACCTTTAGTGTGACCTTGTTTGTGTTCTACTGGAAAAATGCCCAGAATAGATAAATGGGATGTACATCAAATTGAAAAGTTTTGCATGTCAAAGGACATAGCTATAAAGGAAATAGAAAACCCACAGAATGGGAGAAGATTTTTTTAACCAACTATGCATCAAACAAGGTTCTCATCTAAAATATACTTAGAGCTTAAAGAATTAAAAATAAATCCTCCAAGAAATCACAACCCAATTAATAAAAAAGGCTAAAGACTTAAAGAGAAACTTTTCAGAAGAAGAATAAGAAGGACCAATAGAAAAATGGAAAATGTTTAATATCTCTTGCCATAAAAGAAATGCAAATCAAAACAACATTGATATTATACTTCACCCCAGCTAGAAATTTCATTATCAAGAAAACAAACTATACCCATGAGTAATTTCACTCCTGGGCGTATATCCAGTAGACCACAATAAACAAGGTAGCTCTAAACCTTTCAGTACAACCATGTTCATTGCAGCATTTTTACCATAACAAAAATATTGAGCCAACCCAGAAGTCCCTCAGCAGATGAATGGATCAAGAAAACTGTGTATATGTGCAAAATGAAATTTGGCTCTTTCATCAGAGAGCATGATATCGTACCATTCATAGGGACATGAAAAGATTTGGAAAAAAAATTACATTAAACCATGTAAGCCAGACCTAAAGAAACATAATTTACATGGTGTCTCTCATTTTTTGTAACTAGAATGTGCCTATAAATCTACAAGTAAACATATTAGATGGCAAAAAATACACAGGGACGTGAAAAATTATACATGTCTCTAGACATTCACACAGTGAGACAAAGTGCAATAGATATTTGCACATGATCATATAAAATAGTATTTATCAAGTGAATTCCTAGAAATGAAAAGAAGAGATTTGTTGTTGCTGCTGCTGCTTTTTGCTTTTTTTGCTTTTCCCTTTAGTCTCATTTTCTTATTTGTCTTTGGGAGGGTAAAGGAAGTCACAGAAATGGTTGTGACAATGGGTGAACAAATACAGCAGTGGTACTCATTAAACACAATGGGGAAAATGACCTATACAACTTGTGGGTGTGGACAGGAAGAAAACACTAGGATAGAGTGAGGGAAGGGGTGACATTATTAAAAAAGAAATGTACTCATTACTTGACTTTTGTAACTGTAACCTCTTTGTACATTCATTTTCACAATAACAATAATATATATTTAAAAATTAAATGAATGCTAGTGGACAGTTTGTTGGAATATAAATTTGTTCAACCACTCTGGAAAGCAGTATGAAGGTTCCTCAAAAGACAAAACATTTTATTGTTGTTGAACTCATTTGTCTACCTTAATCTGGACATGTATTAAGATTTTCCAGGCCATTGTTTCATTTATTGGTTAATACAGTAAATAAAGAGGTAGGATGTATGTAAGATTGAAAAGAATAAAATATCAAACCAGAACAAAATATATGTAACTTTATTGATAACATAGTCTTGTTTGTTTTGATGAATTTTGATAATGTATGTGACTTCCTTGTTTTCCATCTGTTTTCTCCAAAAATAAATGAAGGCTAAATTATTATTATAATTATTCTGTCAAGTGTAATACTATGATATTTAGGAGAATGTATGAAGAGATTTCCTTTTTGGTTTCAGTGTTTGTTTTGGAGACTTAGAGTCTTGTTCTAAGGACAGACAAGCCACAGACATGTGACGCTTCGGTCTCAGCATTGTAGGATTGCAGATATGTTCCATAATGCCCAGCCAGTTCTCTAATCTCTAATGCACTGGTAGATGACACCTGCATTTCCTCATGCTGTCATTTGTTGAAGTGTCATTGCAAATATAAACATAAAGCCCATGCAGGAAGATGAAAGTTATATATTGATTGCACTTACTTCACTATACATTTCACTATTTTTCATAGATTATTTTTTTTCAGCTAGAATGACTAACAGGGATCACCAGAAACCTCAACCTATTCTGTCAAGCCTCAAATTTCAAAGAAATTTCTTTGTATTATTAATTTTACAGAGCTAAATGCACAATTGCCTGAATGGCATAAAAAGGAGTCATTAGTAACCTCACTCTGGAGTTAAGGAAAAGAGATGGCATAAAAAGGAGGCATTAGTAACTTCACTCTGGAGTTAAGGAAAAGAGAACTTCCTTGTGCTGCCTCACATATCTGGGTAGAGACTATAGATTCAAGATTTGTCTGCAACCTACCTTTAGATTGTTGGGCTTGAATTTTCAAGAAAACATTGTAAGACTTTGAATCCTATAATCAGACAAATCCATTTTCTAAATTAACTAAACATTTAACTGGAGAAAAGTATTCCATTTATCAAAATGTGCAATTCAAAGACAATTATAATTAAACTAATTTTTTTTTATTTTTTTATTATTATTATTTTTTTTGGCCAGTCCTGGGCCTTGGACTCAGGGCCTGAGCACTGTCTGTCCCTGGCTTCTTCCTGCTCAAGGCTAGCACTCTGCCTCTTGAGCCACAGCGCCGCTTCTGGCCGTTTTCTGTATATGTGGTGCTGGCGAATCGAACCTAGGGCCTCGTGTATCCGAGGCAAGCACTCTTGCCACTAGGCTATATCCCCAGCCCCTGAATTTTAAACAAACAATGAGTAAAAGTTTATACTCATTACAAGATACCATTATAATGAAAAGTTTGTGTAAAGTTCAGATGTCAGCTGAGAACTGAAAGATATAGGAGATTTGATTGCAAGCAAAGGACATGGTGAGATTCCAAGAAAAAGTGAAAGATTAATAACAATAATAAATTAAATGTGTTTTGTAGAGTTGCATGGAAGAAAAGCTGACTATAGCAGAACCACAATTTAGAACAGTTATTTTCAAACACTTATCACAATTCAGGTGCTGACTCTTTCTGGAGTTATGAGGCATCCACCCTCATGATTTTTCAGTGGCTATGTTTCTTAGCAGCTGAATCTGCATAAGGAGAATGGACAGAAATTTCTCAAGACTGCTCCAGGATAGTATGTATTTGTTTATCATTGGTCATTAGATGTCTTCTTTTTGAACCAAAGATGTTTATAAATATAATTTAATTGAATTATGTGGAAGCAATAGCATAAAGTTCCATAATCATAAAAAAGAAGGAAATAGCAAATTTTGTGTACAACTGAAGCAAGTATGTATATTTTTACAGCCTGAGAAACTATATCAATAGCAGAATCCAATTAGTACATGTTGGACATCTCTGAATGGTGAGTGTACACATATTTCTGGGATTAAAAATGCAAATATATCCAAAATGAGCAGCTTACTCAACTGCAACTCCAAAACCTTACATATGAAGTCCCTTTAGAAAAATCTCTTTTCCATAAAAGATAGACTTTCTAAATTTATGGAAAAACTTATATTTACTAGGGATATAATTTTTAATGAAATAAATACAAGTCAGATTTTCATGAAAGTTCTATGTCTATGATTAGTATTTATCCTTTTGTGTATGTAAAATAGAATCGACAAATAGTAAATTGTAAGCAACAACTCCTATCGGTTTTATTCAAAAATTCCCATAACCCATTCTTTTCAGTAAAAATCTAAATTATAAGAGGAAAGAATTGCAGAACATTTTGTGTGTGTGACCTTTAGTAAACATGTTCCATGAAATTATATTTCCAGAAGTTAATTTGAAAGAGCTTAGATCAGACCATGTTGCTGAAAGGAAGGGAAGGGCTTGACAAGCTGCAGAAAAGACTGGAAGGCAATGAATAAATCAATCACCATGATAAAATGTCAGAGAATTTGAGAGAGAATCAGTGCTCGTAGAGTCTTTGTGAACCTAGGTCATATTTAATGTCTTCATTAAAACTGTACAAAAGGAATCAGATAGAAATGGAGATTTGAATTGATTGCTCTATACAATGATATATATCTTGAAAAATATTTTGATTTATGAGTATTTTCAAAAGTAAAACC
Organism: Perognathus longimembris pacificus; assembly: GCF_023159225.1. Classification (NCBI taxonomy): domain Eukaryota; kingdom Metazoa; phylum Chordata; class Mammalia; order Rodentia; family Heteromyidae; genus Perognathus; species Perognathus longimembris. Next base: position 16,116,299 of record NC_063168.1, on the reverse strand, counting down.
TATTGGGGCTGGGGATATAGCCTAGTGGCAAGAGTGCCTGCCTCGGATACACGAGGCCCTAGGTTCGATTCCCCAGCACCACATATACAGAAAACGGCCAGAAGCGGCGCTGTGGCTCAAGTGGCAGAGTGCTAGCCTTGAGCGGGAAGAAGCCAGGGACAGTGCTCAGGCCCTGAGTCCAAGGCCCAGGACTGGCCAAAAAAAAAAAAAAAAAAAAAAAAAGTAAAACCTATTAGAACACCTATTTTATAAGATATAATTTAAAGATAAATGGCACGTGATTATTAAATTTTCCACTTGATGTTAAAATCTCTATTTGTTGAAACTTCTAAAAATACTAACAGCGATTCAGTGGTGAGAATATTCAAATCTATCCTACTTGTTGGTATATGAGAGGATAATGTAATACATGCTTCTCTCTTTCATTTAACCTTAATATGTTATTTCTCTCCACACACATTTGATATATATAATATAATAATAATATTATAATAAATAGTATTATTATAATATATTATAAATATTATAATATATCATATTATGTATAATAATATATTATATACAATATATTATATTATATGAACTAGTGTAGACCATGTAGTAATGTGCTGGAAGCCTTAAGGAGAGAATGGGTGCAGCCTTGATGTTTTTTTTTTCCTCATTCATGCTCCTTCCATTTAATTACATTTTGACTCACATAGGATCCCTCTGGAATGTTAAACTGACTCCTTAATCTTCCCATGTTCTTGGAAGGAGTATTCTCCTAGGATATGTGATAGAGCCATCCGCAATCTCAGTTCATATTCCAGACATGGAGAACACCATCTTAAGTGTGAAAAAGTAAACCATCTACTCAGATTGGACCAAAGTGTGTCTATAATATACAGAGGGACATTTACATAAAGTTTAATCAGCAAAAGATAGCTACATAAATGTACATTCTACAAATTATAATATATAATACTAAAACTATAATTTGTTTAACTAGTTTATGTAAGAAAGGTTAGAGAAGTGATTTGTTATTCCTTGCTTCTCTCAATTTCTCTCTCCCTCCTTCTCTCTCTCCCTCTCCCCCTCCCCCTCCCCCTCCCCCTCCCCCCTCTGTCCCATCCACACACTCATAGGAAAAGATACTCGTGAGTCTAAACGTCTGAATTATTTTGAGATACACTTTCCACAGCTATACAATTATGTTTGCACATTCTATTAAGGAACACATTGGGCCAAAGCAAATCTCCCACAGTGCCACAGAGAAATTTTTTAAAAAATATTGCTTTTGAAGTAATATTTTTAGAAGACTAAAGTAGATAATTTTTCCAATTACATAAGTGATTCAAGTTAATGATTGCAAAACTTAAAGGCAATGAGGCAATGTAGATAAGGAAGATTTTCAAAGTTTATTGAAAATCCTTGTACTCAGATAAATATTAATGTGCTATTTTAAAATTATCCTTTAATGATACTCTATAAGTGTAGATTTATAAATATGTATGTGTGTGTGTGTGTGGGTGTGTATGTGTGAATATACAACTTTGGATAACTGAGATCCTAATGTGCATATTGCTTTTATTTCCAGCATTGCTTAATTTACTAGTTTTGATTTGTTAGTGCTTCTTTCCCTTTTCCTACCTCAGTAATGTCAATATACACCAAATGCCTCATTTCCAAAATAAAACATGATTCTCATTTCTTTAGTACTGTCAGAAAACACATACCTCTATTTCCTACTTACATATCAACCTATGAACTCTCTTAGGTTTTTATTTTTATTTGGCAGATAGTAAGTTATGATTGGCTATGGTGCAATTTACAGAATAGAATTGTTTCTTATTCATTTATATCCACACCCCTTATAACTGCCTCTTTAAAACTGTGATATAATTTGCACTTCTTTTTTGCTGGTCCTGGGGCTTGAACTTAGGGCCTGTCTGCTGTTCCTGAGCCTCTATATGTTCAATGCTATCACTCAACCACTTGAACCACACAATATGTGGCTTTTCTGCCTAGACTGATTTTGAACCGCCCTCATCAGATCTCAGCCTCCTGAGTAGCTAGGATCACATGTGTGAACCACCAGTGCACCTCTGCAATCTATAATATTCTTATTTCTAGAGAAGTAGTTTATAAAAGTGACATGTTTTAAATTATGGTGATGAGTTTATGTAAATATTTTTGTAAACTTTAATAACATACACTCCAGTACTGATGAATAGGAAACACATGTTTTCCTTTGGATATTCAGAAATAATGGTTTTATCAGTATTTTTATTAAATAATACAAAATAGTGTCTCATTTTTTTCATTCAATTTGTATATTCTTGATTTTTAGAGAAACCTAACAACTTTCAATAGTTATTTCTGTTCTCATTTCAATGTTTGCTTAGCTATGATGTGTGTGTGTGTGTGTGTGCGTGCGCGTGCGCGCACATGTGTATGCCACTTTGGGGCTTGAACTCCGAGTATGTTTGCTGTCCCTGAGAGTTTTGCTCAAACATAGGACTCTACCACTTAAACCACAGCTCCACTTCCAGCACTTTTTGTTTGTTGCTTGGTTGGTTGGTTTGGTTTTGTTTTTCTGTGTGGTTAATTGTAGATAAGAGTCACACAAGACTTTCCTGTTGCAACAGTCAAGTTTTCAGTCTCCTGAGCACCAGTGCCTAGCTCTGGTTATTACTTTTTGCCATTTTTTTCTATTGTGTATTTTATCCCTTTTTTCCTATTTTTTCAGAATTCTTTTAAAATTAAGTTATAATTTATGTATTTACCCAATGCAAAATATGTTCTTTTACCTGTCTTTTAGTTTCGAAATGGTAGACTTTGTACATCAACAGTGTAAATATAAGTGCTTAACGATGATTAACATCTTGGAGCAGTAGAAAGCATCCTCATAGGCACAGATACTTAAGGAAGCAAACAGCAACTATGATGTTTACAGATAACTGCACAGAAGCACAAATGAGAAAACAGAACAGAGTAGAATGGAGTCACCCCTGATCTTCTTTGTGATTGTCCTGTATTTACCTTGAAAGAGAAAATTGAGCAAATTTAGAGGAATTATTAAATTTAAACGGATCAGAACTTGGATAATAAAATTAAGAATAGCTGTAAAATGTTTAACCTACCCTTTTTCTCTTCTGAAATAACCTAGTTATTTCTCTTGAAATAGTGAAAGGTCTCATTTGTCATTTTTGTGTTAGGTATTTCAGATATGTTTTTTTTTTTTTTTTTTTTGGCCAGTCCTGGGCCTTGGACTCAGGGCCTGAGCACTGTCCCTGGCTTCTTCCAGCTCAAGGATATCACTCTGCCACTTGAGCCACAGCGCCGCTTCTGGCCGTTTTCTGTATATGTGGTGCTGGGGAATCGAACCTAGGGCCTCGTGTATCCGAGGCAGGCACTCTTGCCACTAGGCTATATCCCCAGCCCTTCAGATATGTTTTGTAAATAATTCATTTGTAAAATAAACCATTTTATTTTTATGATTCATTTTTTAAGGAAACAATTGCTCTCACTTCTTCAAGTGTAACAGAAGAGATACACATGAATGCTAAGTTGAACCATCAAATATTGTTTGTGAAATAATTCTTTCAAATTTAATTTTTTCCATAGGATAATAATGAGCAGTCTACAATTGGTGGACTGGATAGCTGTCATTTTGTGTTAAGCAAATATGTGAATTTTTAATGTAGCCATAATCACAAATGACCTTTTAAGCTTACACAAAGGGTTTACACATTTAAAGGATTATGAATCATTGAAAAATGCTAAGCGTGAAATTGTTAGAGTGTATACCACTCAAGAAATCTAGAGTCTTACACAGTAAGTAGCTCACAGTCAAAGTAAATTATTTCATTTCCAAAAGTGAAATTGAACTCAGTCTAATTGCAGACTATTGTGTATTTGATGCCTTGCGTTTCTTTCCTGACTGATAATTCTACACTGGGAAATGATAAGGTGTGTCAGGACATTATTAAAACTGACTTCAACAATAGATTGTGAGTCAGAAAGTGGTCATAGTATTTCTAATAATAACTTTTTAACTTTCACTAAATTGTATAATAATTTAATTAACTTCCTACTTTAAAAATTATTATTATTATAGAGATGATGTACAGAGGACTTACATTTACATGAATGTAAATCAGGTAATGAGTCCATTTTCTTTCATACAGTGGTTTCAGTTCCCTCACTCCCTCCCAGTCTCTCCCTCTCACCTCCACCCACCATTTGTATAGTTCACTTTCATCAGTAACCCATAGCTTCACTACTGTAGATTTTTATGCAGTTTCCCTTGAATTCTATGTACTCTCCAACCCTCTTGAAGATATACACATGAATATATCATACATAAAGTAAAGAAAACATTCATCAAAACCAAACCTAATTAAAAAAGGGGTTATTTTGTTTCCATATCTTGGAGTTTGTTTCATTGTGAAAACCAAGGAAAAATGTAGCACCCCTGAGCTCCTAGAAACAATAGGGCTTGTAAAACTTCACTCTTAGAGTTTACTCTTAGCTTCTGTAACTCCATTTTTGTGACACCATGCTAAAGGGCTGCACCCCCACCCATGAGAGTAGTTTTAGTTTGACATTTAAAAATATATGTAGCCCTTGTTCCTTTCTGTATCTAGGTTGTAACCATAGTAACAGCTTGTAAAAGTGATCGTAGTAATAGATTATAGAAATAGTCATAGTAAGAGTTATAGAAATGCCATGGAGACTGTCAGGTTGGTTCACTTATGATTGAGTACTGGTTTGTTTTAGCTCGCTAATACTAGCTTAAGTTGAAGGGGAACATGGTAACAGTTGTTAAAATAAAGTTGATATTATGACCACAAAATTCTGCTTCTGTAAACAGCTTGCTTAACCCATTTGTGACTTGCTCTGACCCCCTGTGTTGACCTCCTGCATCTGTGCTACCTGACCACTTGCTGTAGAATGCAGAGTTTCCAGCCCTGTGGTGGCTTGTTGCTGTTCTTTACCATCCCAATGGTGGAGAGCAGACACTGTGCACAGCTAAATAAAGACTCCTAGCCCAAATGACTAAGTGCTGGTGAATTTCTTGTCATGGGTGCGAGTCCTGGGTGGCCAGGATACTGCATCAGCATGAATATTGTTTTCTATAAATGTAACTTAGGTATTGAACCTTTGTGTGTCTCTCCTAAGAATATACTCTTTTGATCTCAACGTGTGTATCTAGAATCCTGTATATTTTATCATATTCCAGTGTATTTTAGATCTAATTTCCACATATCAGTGAAAGCATGTGCCACTTGCCTCTATTCGTTTGGCTTACCTCAGTTAACATGATTTATTCTAGTTCCAACCATTTCCCTGCGAATGATATCATTTTATTATTTCTAATGGCTGTGTAAAATTCCACACTTTTTGTTCTACTCATCTATTGGAGGGCATCTAGTTTGGTTCCATATCTTGGCTATTTAGAATAGTGCAGTGATGAACATGTATGTGCAGGAGATTTTATCGTGTTCAGGAGGGATATGGCCGGGTTGTAAGGAAGGTAAATGTTTAGTTTTTTGAAGAACCTCCAGAATGATGTCAAAAGTGGTTTTACTAGTTTACATTCTCACCAACAGTGCAGTAAGATTCCTTTTTCCCCACAGACCTGCCAACATTTGTTATTGTTTAACTTCACAATGTTGGCCAATCTAACTGCAGTGTGATGGCATCTCAGAGTTGTTCTGATTTGCATTTTATTTAAGGCCAGGGATGATGAACATTTCCTCATGTGTTTCTTTGCTGTTTTTATTTCTTTTTCTAAGAAGTATCTCCTTAGCTCCCTTGCTCTTTTAGTGATTGGTTTGTTAGGATTGGGAAGAGCTAGTTTCTTTTAGGCATTGGATAAATTTCTTCTACTGTTTGTTACCTCCTCCCTCATTCCCCCCTCCCTCCTCCCCCTTTCCCTTTCCCCCCATGAGGTGTTCAGTTCACTTACACCAAACAGTTTTGCAAGTATTGCTTTTGTAGTTGTTTGTCTTTTTTTTTACCCTGTGTCTCTTGATGCATTAGATATTAGCCCTTTGTCTGATACATTGCTGATAAAGATTCTTTTCCCAGATGGTTGGCTCTCTTTCGAAATTTAAAGGTACTAGTAAAGTAAGAATATTTGATTTTGAATGGTCATTGTTAAAAGCCATATTCCATAACAATTGTTCAAATTGTATAATTTGAAATTTATAGCCCTATGGTTCAGTAACTTAATTTTAAACTTTTTATTTCAAATTTTTATTATCAAACTGATGTACAGAGAGGTTACAGTTTCATACGTTAGGCATTGGATACATTTCTTGTACTGTTTGTAACCCTGTCCCTCATATCTCCCTTCCCCCCCCCCCGCCTTAACCTTCCCCCCCTGAGGTGTTCAGTTCACTTACACCAAACAGTTTTGCAAGTATTGCCTTTGTAGTTGTTTGTCTTTTTTTTTTTACCCCGTGTCTCTCAATTTTGGTATTCCCTTTCAATTTCCTAGTTCCAATACCAGTATACACGGTTTCCAATATACTCAGATAAGATTACAGAGATACTGTAGGTACAACCACAGGAAGGTGATACAAGAACATAATCAATAATAGAGGCTACAGATACACATAGGACATTGAAAGTAGTCACAACTGTGATATAACAATTGTCTCCATAACATGGAGTTCATTTCACTTAGCATCATCTTACCTGTTCATGAGGGTATAGCTATTGAGCCTTGTGATGCTCTTCTATGACTTGCCTAAACCTGTACTAATTATTCCCAATAAGGGAGACCATAGAGTCCATGTTTCTTTGGGTCTGGCTCACTTCACTTAGTATAATTTTTTCCAAAGTCCTTCCATTTCCTTACAAATGGGACAATGTCATTCTTTCTGATAGAGGCATAAAATTCCTTTGTGCATATGTACCACATTTTCCTGATCCATTCATCGACTGAGGGGCATCTGGGTTGGTTCCAGATTCTTGCTATGACAAATTGTGCTGCGATGAACATTGTTGTGCTGGTGGCATTACTGTGATTTTGTTTGTGGTCTTTTGGATAGATACCCAAAAGTGGGGCTGCTGGGTCATAGGGGAGTTCTATATTTAGCCTTCTGAGGAATCTCCATACAGCTTGCCAGAGTGGCTGAACCAGTTTACATTCCCACCAACAATGAAGTAGGGTTCCCTTTTGGCCACATCCCCTCCAACAATTGTTATTGTTAGTTTTCTTGATATATGACATTCTTACTGGGGTGAGATGGAATCTCAATGTTGTTTTGATTTGCATTTCTTTTATGGCCAGTGATGTAGAGCATTTTTTCATATGTCTCTTGGCCATTCTCATTTCCTCATCAGAGAAGTCTCTTTGTAAGTCTTTAGCCCACTTGATGAGGGGCTATTAGTTCTTTGTGGTTTTGTTTTGGAAGAGGGTAATTTTTTTAGTTCTGCATATATTTTAGATATGAGGCCTTTGTCCGTTGAATGGCCGGTAAAGATCTTCTCCCAGTCTGTGGGCTTTCTGTTTATCCTTTGCCGTGCAGAAGCTCTGTAGTTTGATGCAGTCCCATTTGTCCAACCTTTCTTTGATTTGTAGCCTTTCTGGGTCTTTGTTAAGGAAGTTCCGTCCTGTGCCAAGAAGCCCAAGTGTTTCTCCTACTCCTTCCTTTAGTGTTTTCAGGGTGTCTGTTTTGATTTTGAGGTCTTTAATCCATTTGGAATTGATTTTGGTGCAGGGTGATATATAAGGATCTAGTTTTAGTTTGTTGCATGTGTTGAGCCAGTTTTGCCAGCACCATTTGTTAAAGAGGCTATCTTTCTTCCGTACTATTGTTTTAGCTCCTTTATCAAAGATTAAGTAGGCGTAATTCTGTGGGTTCAATTCTGGGTCTTCAATTCTGTTCCATTGGTCTTCAGGCCTGTTCCAGTGCCAATACCAAGCTGTTTTTATTACTATAGCTTTATAATACAGCTTGAAGTTGGGTATTGTAATTCCTCCAGCACTGTTCTTTCTGCTTAGGAGTGTTTTTGCTATTCTAGGTCTTTTATTGTTCCATATGAATTTCTGGATTGCTTCCTCTATTTCATTAAAAAATGGTGTTGGGATATTAATGGGTATTGCATTGAATTTGTAGATAGCCTTAGGCAATATTGCCATTTTGATTATATTAATCCTCCCAATCCAGGAGCATGGGAGGTTTTTCCATATCTTTAGTTCTGACTTAATTTCGTTTTTCAAGCTTTTAAAGTTCTCATCAAAGAGGTCTTTCTCTTCTTTGGTTAAGGTTATTCCTAGGTATTTTATGTTTTTGGGGGCTATTGCAAAAGGAGTAGCTTTCCTGATTTCAGCCTCAGTCTTCGGGTCGTTAGCATAGAGAAAGGCAGTTGATTTTTGAAGGTTTATTTTATATCCTGCAACTTTGCCAAAGTTTTGGATCAGCTCTAGTAGTTTGGGGGTAGAGTTTATGGGATTCTTTAGGTATAGGATCATGTCATCTGCGAAGAGAGAAAGTTTAACTTCATCTTTTCCTATTTGATTCCCTTTATATTTTCTTCTTGCCTAATTGCTCTGGCTACATACTAGTAAAGGGATCTCTCCTACAGGAAGATATAACCATTCTAAATATCTAAACACCAAATGCAGGAGCACCCAACTCCATCAAACAAACACTACTGACTCTAAAAACACGCATAGACCCAAACACATTGATAGTTGGGGACTTTAACACCCCACTATCACCTCTGGACAGATCAACTCGCCAACAACTGAACAAAGAAACCACAGAACTAAATAATTGCAGAGACCAACTAGACTTAACCAACATCTACATAATATTCCACCCAGCAACCACAGAATACAGATTATTTTCGGCAGCACATGGAACATTCTCAGAAATAGTTCACATCTTAGGGCACAAAGAAAATCTGTACAAATTCAGAAGTATCAAAACCATTCCCTGCATTCTCTCAGACCACAATGGAATAAAATTAGAGCTAAACTCAATCAGCCACCACAGAAAATACTACAATTCATGGAGACTAAACAACACACTGTTTTCAGGGTGTCTGTTTTGATTTCAAGGTCTTTAATCCATTTGGAATTTATTTTGGTGCAGGGTGATATATAAGGATCTAGTTTTAGTTTGTTGCATGTGTTGAGCCAGTTTTGCCAGCACCACTTGTTAGAGACTGTCTTTCTTCCATACTATTGTTTTAGCTCCTTTATCAAAGATTAAGTAGGCATAGTTCTGTGGGTTCATTTCTGGGTCTTCAATTCTGTTCCATTGGTCTTCAGGCCTGTTCCGGTGCCAATACCAAGCTGTTTTTATTACTATAGCTTTATAATACAGCTTGAAGTTGGGTATTGTAATTCCTCCAGCACTGTTCTTTCTGCTTAGGAGTGTTTTTGCTATTCTAGGTCTTTATTGTTCCATATGAATTTCTGGATTGCTTCCTCTATTTCATTAAAGAATGGTGTTGGGATATTAATGGGTATTGCATTGAATTTGTAGATAGCCTTTGGCAATATTGCCATTTTGATTATATTAATCCTCCCAATCCAGGAGCATGGGAGGTTTTTCCATTTCCATAGTTCTGACTTAATTTTGTTTTTCAAGCTTTTATAGTTCTCATCAAAGAGGTCTTTCACTTCTTTGGTTAAGGTTATTCCCAGGTATTTTATGTTTTTGGGGGCTATTGCAAAAGGAGTTGCTTTCCTGATTTCAGCCTCGGTCTTCGGGTTGGCGCAGGACGGAACTTCCTTAACAAAGACCCAGAAAGGCTACAAATCAAAGAAAGGTTGGACGAATGAGACTGCATCAAATTGCAGAGCTTCTGCACGGCAAAGGACATAGCTCGCAAGATAAACAGAAAGCCCACAGACTGGGAGAACATCTGTACCGGACATTCAACAGACAAAGGCCTCATCTCTAAAATATATGCAGAACTAAAAAAATTGCCTTTTTCCAAAACAAAACCGCAAAGAACCAATAGCCCCCTCATCAAGTGGGCTAAAGACTTACAAAGAGACTTCTTCGATGAGGAAATGAGAATGGCCAAGAGACATATGAAAAAATGCTCTACATCACTGGCCATAAAAGAAATGCAAATCAAAACAACATTGAGATTCCATCTCACCCCAGTAAGAATGTCATATATCAAGAAAACTAACAATAACAATTGTTGGAGGGGATGTGGCCAAAAGGGAACCCTACTTCATTGTTGGTGGGAATGTAAACTGGTTTAGCCACTCTGGCAAGCTGTATGGAGATTCCTCAGAAGGCTAAATATAGAACTCCCCTATGACCCAGCAGCCCCACTTTTGGGTATCTATCCAAAAGACCACAAACAAAATCATAGTAATGCCACCAGCACAACAATGTTCATTGCAGCACAATTTGTCAGAGCGAGAATCTGGAACCAGCCCAGATGCCCCCCAGGAGACGAATGGATCAGGAAAATGTGGTACATATACACAATGGAATTTTATGCCTCTATCAGAAAGAATGACATTGTCCCATTTGTAAGGAAATGGAAGGACTTTGGAAAAAATTATACTAAGTGAAGTGAGCCAGACCCAAAGAAACATGGACTCTATGGTCTCCCTTATTGGGAATAATTAGTACAGGTTTAGGCTAGTCATAACAGAGCATCACAAGGCCCAATAGCTATACCCTTATGTACACCTAAGATGATGCTAAGTGAAATGAACTCCATGTTATGGAAACAGTTGTAACTACTTTCAACGTCCTATGTGTATCTGTAGCTTCAATTATTGATGATGTTCTTGTATCACCTTCCTGTGGTTGTACCTACAGTATCTCTGTAATCTTATCTGAGTTTCTTGGAAACCGTGTATACTGGTATTGGAAGTAGGAAATTGAAAGGGAATACCAAATTTGAGAGACACAGGGTAAAAAAAGACAAACAACTACTAAAGCAATACTTGCAGAACTGTTTGGTGTAAGTGAACTGAATAGCTCTGTGTGGGGGGGGGGGGGGGCGGGAAGGGAAAGCGGGAGGAGGGAAGGGGCGTATGAGGGACAAGGTAACAAACTTTACAAGAAATGTATCCAGTGCCTCACGTATGAAACTGTAACCTTTCTGTACATCAGTTTGATAATAAAAATTTGAAAAAACAAACAAAAAAACAACAACACACTGCTGAACCATCAGTGGGTCATTGAAGAAATTAAAACGGAAATTCAAATATTTATGAAATTCAACCAAGTTGAGGACACAAAGTTCCAGCTCCTTTGGGACACAGCAAAGGCAGTACTCAGAGGAAAAATTATATCTCTGAGTGCATACCTCAACAAACTGGAGAAACAGCAACTCAATAATTTAAAGAAGCACCTTAATTTCCTTGAGAGAGAACAACAAGCCAAACCCCACGTCAATAGACGGAAGCAAATAATTAAAATCAAATCAGAATTAAATCAATTAGAGATGAAAAAAAAACATTGAAAGAATCAACAAAACAAAGAGTTGGTTCTTTGAAAAAATCAACAAGATAGACAGACTCCTGGCAAACCTGACCAAGAAACAAGGCAGCAGACTCAAATAAACAAGATAAGAGATAAAACAGGTAACATCACCACAGAAATAACTGAAATTCAGAAAATAATAAGGGACTATTGTGCAAACCTTTATGCCAACAAATTCAAGAACTTGGAAGAAATGGATGATTTCCTAGAAAAAATTCATATCCCCAAACTCAAACATGAAGATTTAAACCTTCTAAACAGACACATATCCAGAATTGAAATAGAAACGGCAATAAATGATCTCCCATCCAAGAAAAGCCCAGGTCCAGACTGATTCACTGCAGAATTCTACAAGGCCTTCAAGACAGAACTCACACCAATATTTCTCAAACTCTTCAATGAAATTGAAAGAGAACGTTCACTACCAGACTCATTCTTTGAAGCCAGTATAACCCTCATCCCAAAACCAGGCAGGGACTCATCATGGAAAGAGGACTACAGACCGATTTCCCTGATGAACATAGACGCAAAAATTCTCAACAAAATTCTGGCCAATCGACTTCAACAGGTTATCAAAAAATTCATATACCATGATCTAACTGGATTCATTCCAGGGATGCAAAGTTGGTTTAATATACGCAAGTCAATTAATGTAATCCACCACATCAACCGGAGCAAGGTAAAGAACCACATGGTTTTATCTCTGGATGCTCAAACAGCGTTTGACAAAGTCCAGCACCTATTTATGCTTAAAGCCCTGGAAAAACTAAGATTCCAGGGAGCATTCCTGAATATAATCAAGGCAGTTTATGACAAACCAACAGCAAGCATAACTCTAAGTGGGGGAAAACTAAAGCCATTCCCTTTAAAATCAGGAATTTTAAACTTTTAATTTGCTATAATTGTTTTTTTTTTTTTTTTTTTGTTTTTGTTTTTTTTTTTTTGCCTTTCCGGGGGCTTGCACTCAAGGCCTGAGCACTGTACCTGGCTTCCTTTTGCTCAAGGCTAGCACTCTGCCACTTGAGCCACAGCGCCACTTCTGGCCATTTTCTATATATGTGGTGCTGGGGAATTAAACCCAGGGCTTCATGTATATGAGGCAAGTGCTCTCGCCACTAGGCCATATTCCCAGCCCCTTAATTTGCTATAATTGTTACCAGACTAGATCTCTAGAAATTAATGGAACATATCTACATCAAAATCACACACACACACACACACACACACACACACACACACACGCACACGCACACAAATACTAGAAATTAAAAAATCAGCAGAATCAGAAAGATTATTATCTCCAGAAGTTGGGGATTAGATCAGGTTCTATTAGTGTTTTCTGTCAGGACATTATTAAGTATAGGACAGAAAATGGGGAGTAGATGGCTAAAATAGAGGCACTTGGCAATCACTAGACAAATTTGCTGCAATACTGTTAATACAGGTGAGAAAATAAATGATGAGAATTTAGAGTATTGAAGGCTTTAAGAGTTAATTGACCAGTAGTTCAAATTAGAGGATGTAAATGCAAACTGTATGTAAACAAAGAAATGGTGGTAAGAGTGATGAAATTTAAATTTGAGAACATTATTAAAAAATTAAAAATTAATTTGTCATAGAAAAACTTTATACAGGATCAAAAATTTTGTCACATATCTTATGATCTGGGGAAAGTCAGACTTAGGTAATTACACAAACTCATTCAAGGACATATAGATAGTTATATAAATGTCCATACTGTAGATATGTGTCTTTTTTATTGTCAAGATGATGTACAGAGGGCTTACAATTACATGGGTAAGATAGTGAGTACATTTCTTGTCATACTGTTTACCTCCTCCCTCATTTTTTCCCACCTTCTTACCTCCCAATTTTCCCCCACCACCCTGAGTTGTACAGCTAGTTTACAACATATTGTCTTGTTTGTATATCTGTTGCATTGCCTTGCCTTTTACCCTATTACCATTTTGCTGTTCCCCTTCCTTTACCTAATTCAGACAAATATATTCCCTCATTTGTAATAATTAGTATATATCTAGGATACACCTAGCAGATGATCACAATAGCTCAGTATTTATGTACATATGATCATATAAGCTAATGCTAAGAGAAATGAGCTCCAAGTTATGGAAAGAAGTTTATCATTGTTGTTGCTATTTTTAACATACTAAGTGAAATCCTTTCTTTTTTATTTTGTTTATCTTCCTTTTGGTTGAACTTCTGTTGTCACTCTATTTTATTTTGTACCCTAGGTATTGTATATATGTTTGTCTAGATGTGTGTCTTTAAGGCTTTAATTTCCATTATTGGATTAAAATGCTAAATCCTGATATCATTATTAAATGCATTGGGATAATTTGTTATGTATATTCTGAAGCTATAGTTTTGACTCTCACATTTTTTTAAATTTTTGTAACAGAAATTACCTATCCTCAATGTTTTCACTTCCAAAGAACACTGGAGGAGGTAACAAGTTGGATAAGAAATGTGCTTACTGCCTTACATATGAAACTGTAATCTCTCTGTACATCACTTTGACAATTAATAAATTTAGAAAAAAAATACTTGAGCCCTAAAAAATAAGAACTATCTTCACTTTTCCTTTCTGTGAAAAAATATTTATAAAATGAGAGAATTCATTTCAGATAGATAAAACCTCCCCTCTAAGGGCACACAGTCTGAAGGACTTCACCAAATTGCCAGGTGCTGAAGCCTACACTATCAACATTATTTAGTCCTTCCCAGAGCAGAAGTCCAGATTAAGAATATAAATGGTTCCATAAAGAATTTTTGTAAAGACTCAAGGAAAAATCAAGAACAGGTTAGTACAGACAGAATTAATCACTTTTAAAAGCTATGAAATATGAGGGGAACAAAATGATTTCACAGAAACACCTTGGATAAATATTATATGTTATGTGTGGTAGAAGAGATGAGCCTAGGAAAAAATACCTCCATTATTGTTCCATTTTTCTAGTTTCTTGTTTGCTTGATTCTCAAAATGAATAAGATGACCTCTTGCTTTTATATATGATTCTAAGGATAGGAATCAAACTACAAATACATATTCTAAAGAAAAAAGTGATGAAGATATTCTGTACATTCACTGTATTTTCTGCTTCCATGAGACAATTTTCTGTTTTATAACTGGGAAAATCGTGTTTGCAAACAATATTCAGAATGCAAAATGATTTATCTAAAAGAACAATATACAGTGATAGAATGTAAGAATCAGTATGAGGGACGAGGTAACAAACAGTACAAGTAATGTATCCAATGCCTAACGTATGAAACTGTAACCTCTCTGTACATCAGTTTGATAATAAAAATTTGAAGGAAAAAAATGTAAGAATCAATGTCTAAATGGAAAACATGTTGGAAAGAAGCTCCAGAGTTTACAAATGGCTCCTGGCCATTTATAAATAACAAGCAATAACTGTGACTTAACTTACTCTACAATGAAGGAGATAGAAACACTGAATAAAAAAATATTTTGATTCTGAACTACCAAAAATGTATCCCTCTTAACATCTAGTATTCATCAAAAAGAAAATTGCTCACCTGGTCACACCATAAAACTATACTTGAGATATGAAACTGCTCATAAGCATCTGAAATTTGAAGAATTTTCTTAAGTTCTTTAAAATACAAGCTTTTCTAATAAGCAGAATACTTTGACTTCTGCATTTTGTTCTCTGTGAAGCTGTTGGAATTTTTTGTTGATAGTAGGAAAACAGGAACAAAAACCATGAAGGGGATTTGGAATGCAGCAGCTTTGTAAAGGAAAGGAAGCAGTAAAGAAGCGTCATTTTAGAAGTAGTTAAGTCAATGATAAAATGTGAAAAAAAATCTTTCAAAAGAAAATGTTTGTGCCTCATTGCACATGAACATATTACTAAATCTTGATGTTAACACAACATTTGAAGATCTAAAGACAGAAGTCTTAGTAACTAATTTAAAATCAATAAGAGAAGATTAAAGACCATTCAGAAATATGTCACTTTTATCCTGTATTTTTCACATCCTTTCTTGATTTGGAGATCAAGGAAATATTAAATGATTCATTCTCAGTAAAATCCCTAATTCTCATATGCAGGAACTAATTTCATTGTAGAAACAGATTTGTACTATAATTACTGGAGTTCTTCATAGATCTAAGACAGCAGATAAGACTCTCGTATATTTCTTTAAAAATTATCATCATCACATACTCATATGGAATAGTTTCAATTCACATGTCTACGAACACACTGCATATAATCAGAATCCTGGAGAGGGAAGGAAAAAAAGATAATGATGCTAGTTACAGAATAAGACTCATAAAATCAATATGAGGAATAGATTAGTAATATTGATAATAAAAAATATAGACAATGTATAAGGTAGTGTGAAAGATACATTTGTCAGGGAAATTCAACTATCTGAGAAACACTGGAGAACAACCTGAGAGTAAATTAAAATTCCCAGGAATTAAATGGAATGTTAGTAACATTTGTGAGTCTTTGAATATTCTCTTAAAACCTAATATCTTGTGTTTCGTTACTTAGTAGCAAAGTTGAAGAGGATATAGTTTGTTTCCTAGAGGCAATTAAGAATCATTTGTGAAGTAATGAGTGATAGATTCTACAAAGTATTGTTTTAGAAAGAGGGTACATATTTGTTTAATAAAATATGTTTTGACATATTATACTTTAAGAAATGATTCAGTGACACTAATTAATGTATATATAATCTCATGTACTAGGTTTTATAGTGATAATACTTAAAAAAATTATCCCAGAAATTTCCAAGAATAAAATCCATTGTTAATGTTAGTCGTGATGTTGAACAATTTATATCTTTTTTTTGTAAAGGAGTAACTCATAATTTGACAATATATAACATCTATAAGAGTAGAACTCAGATGGGTACCAAAATTTCACACCTGAAACCTCAGGAGGATGAGACAAGGACAGTTGTGGTGCAAAGCCATCCAAAGCAGGAAAAATATGTCCTTAAGACACAATTTCCAAATACCTAGCAAAATGTCAGACTGAAAGTAGGGCTCAAGTGGTGGAGTACTGTTCTATGAATAAGAAAGCCATGCAAGTGTATGGTACAGATCAAGGCCTGGTACCAGCACACACACACACACACACACACACACACACACACACACACACACACACACAAAGAGAAAGATTTGGTGTAAACCTACTGCACAACTCTTGGGCCAAGGGGGAAACGGGGAGGGGGGAATGAGGGAAGAGATAATTGGTTGAACAAGAAATGTACTCGCCACCTTACATATGAAACTGTAACCTCTCTGTACTTCACTTTGACAATAAAGAAAAAAAAGTTTAATAATAAAAAAGAAATAGATTCACTGCCTTACATATGAATATGTAACCCCTCTGTACCACACTTTCACAATAAAGAAAAAGGTTTAATAAAAGAGAGACAGACAGACAGACAGACAGACAGAAAAAGAAAAGGAGGACAAAAAGCCAGTAACCACAGGCTCAAGTCTGTAATCCTAGCTACTTAGGAGGCTGAGATAACGAGGATTACAATTCAGAGTCAGTTTGTTCAGGAGAGTAAATGAGACTATTTTCCCTAATTAACTTCAAAAAAGGAAACCAAAATGCTTGAAGTGGAGTTGTGGCTCAAGTGGCAGAGTACTAAAACAGTGGTTAGTTTCTGAGTTCAAGCCCAGAAACAGCACCAAAAGAGAAAGAAGAAAGAGCGAGAGCGAGAGAGACAGAGACAGAGACAGAGAGACAGAGAGACAGAGAGAGAGACAAAGACAGAGAGAGGAGAGAGAGAGAGAGAGAGAGAGAGAGAGAGAGAGAGAGAGAGAGAGAGAGAGAGAGAGAGAGAGAGCCAAACATCGAGATAGGGAGGAGAACAAGAAAGATAAAAATTTAAAAAGAAAAAATTTGTCAGATTGAGGGGAAAAAATAGAAGATCCTCAAGGAGCCATCAATCCAATTAATAAATGAACTAACAAGCTGAAGAGAGATCTATCAGAAGTAAATATAACCAATAGAAACATAAAGAAATGCTCAGCACCACACGCCATAAAGTCAAACTATACTGAGATTGCAACTCAATTCAGAATTGCTACTATCAAGAAAATAAAGAATACATCAGAAAGAATGGCATTACTCCATTCATAAGCAAATGGAAAACATGATACTAAGTGAAGTGAACCAGACCCAAAGAAACATAGACTCTATGTTTTCCCTCACTGGTAATAATTAGTATATGTCTAAGATGACCCTAGCAGAGGATCACAATATCTCAATGATTATGTACATATGATCATATAAGATGAACTTAAGTGAAATGAACTCTAAGATATGGAAACAAGTGCTTTTTCATTGTTGTTTTGATTTTAATGTACATCTTAAATTATTTCTTTCCTCTTGTATTTTTCTTCCCTATGGTTTAGCCCATATTATCACTGTATTTAATTTTGGTACCATGGGTATTATATATATTTTTATCTGAATTAGAGAAGAGAAGGGGAACATCAAAATGGTGGGACAAAAGATAAAAGGTGAACCAATGCAACAGTGATACTTACAAAACACTATGTTGGAAATTTACAGTACAACTTCAGGAGCAAGGAAGGTTGGGAAGGAGGGAAGGTATGAGAAAAATGATGGAGGAGGTAACAAGTTTGACAAGAAATGTATTCACCACCTAAGTATGTAACTGTAACCCCTCTGTATATCACCTTGTCAATAATATTAAATTAAAAAAAATAAATAGTACCAATGCCGGCAACGATGTGGCCAAAAGGGAACCCTAATGTACTGCTTATGGAAATGTAAACTTGTTCAACCACTCTGGAAAATATTAGGTAGGTTCTTCAAAAACTAAATATAGAGATCCCCTATTGCCCAGCAATTCCACTCCTTGGCATTTATCCAAAGGATCACAAACATGGATAGTAAAACTACCAGTACAATCTTGTTCATTGCAGCACTGTTCACCATAACGTTGGTATGAAATCATCCCAGATGTCCCTCAATGAATGAATGAATCAAGAAAATTTGATTAGATAGAAAGATAGATAGATAGCACTGTACATATGAGTTCTACAATATAATGAACTTCTGTATTTTTTGGCAGATAAAATGCATTGTTTAAATAATTTGCAGTAAAATGAAAAAGGGTAGCTATTTAATGGTATCAACCACACACCCTCACCCTGAAATTATGTGATGGTGGCTACCAGAAAACACTGAAATGGTTTCAGAGGACGTAAGATTTCTAATGAAAAGGTTCTCCACAAGAAGAAATTAAATGGTTAAAAAATGAAAAGGGAAAAAGTTATTGCTTTGAACTTACAGAGATTGTGGTGATAATAAAGGTTCAGTTTTCTTATGTTCTTGTTATAACCATCGTTTAAATCTCTAGAGACCTTATGAATATGAAAGCAGAGGGGACTGTGGATTGATAAACAGAGGCTATGTCTATGCATGAAGGGTTTGCATTATTCAAATTAGAAGGCAATAATGCAAGGCTAATTGTATTAGGAGAGGAAAACTTTGAACTGGAACTATTAAGATCTAGATGAAGGCATGTTGTGTAAGTGGGAAGTGAATGAACACATAAAACATTTTCAATAAAGGAGGGAAGAAAAATAGAGTGACCATTTTCGCATAGGAAATTGTCTGATTACAAGCTTAACCAACCATATCATAGTAGCACTTGGATGAGAGATAACGATGCCAAATTAGACACTACACAGAAGCCACAGAGAGGTACTGATGTGTTCCTTCCCCAAACTCAACATTCTTGAATTTATAGGCTCATTATTGTTGCAGACCTTTTCCTGACCTCATTATTCAGCTCCCAGGCTTGCTATCTGATTCAGTGCATATTTATATGGCTTGGCCCAAACTAAGTTTATGTCCTAAGTTTAAATTTCATCTGATGAGAGGATGGTTCCTGCCTAATGATGTTAAAATTTTCCTTTCATATTTGAACAGGAAGCAGTATCAGGCACAAGCAAAGAATTGTGCATTTCTTAAACTTCCCATTTTCACTGATAAGCTTAACCAGTACAGTGCTATCACCCAGTCTGGACAAGAAATGTAATAGTAGGAAAGAGGAGTTAAGGGGAGATAGCTGAAGGAGATACCTGAGTGAACTCACTCCATTATAAGAATCATCCTCCTAACTCCACATTTCCCCAAAATCATTTGTATATGGCCTATGAATATAACACAATAACAACACTACAGTAACAAATTCAAGAGCATTCTATAAACCTTAGAAGTAGGACAAATTCTGTTAAGTAGGACTAAAAGGGAAAGAAAGTGAAATTGGAGTTATTCAAGTTTAACATAATGTCATTAAGAGAAAAGAACAGTCACAGGATAGAAGGTATTAGTAATACATGTATATATGTATATGTATATATATTTTTTAAATATATATTTATGGATATGTCTAAAACAGGAAACAAATCATAGTCAATACACAATAGGAGCAATAGTAAAGGCATATAAATGATACAGACAAAGCACTTTAAAATATTTTTAGAGATCTATGAATCAAATCTCAATGTAATTGCATTATCTGCTTATCCAAATAACAAGGAAAATGAAAAAAAGTGTGATGAATCTATGTGTCTAAAAAATTAGATAAAATGGAATCAACAATACAGTCTGAGAAAATATGTGGCACAATCCCTATGGAAAATTGTTCCGTACTTTCTTTAAAACAGAATATTCTTACTTCACACATAGTTTTGCAAATATATATACAAGTACTTATCAAAAAGCATGTGCAACCAGGTGCAGGTTTCTCAGGTCTGTAATCCAAGCCACTCAGGAGGCTAAAATCTCAGGATCACAGTTTAAAGCCAGCCTGGGCAGCAAAGTCAATGAAACTCTTATCTCCAATAAATTCACCTGAAAACAGGAAATGGAGCAGTGACTCAACATGGTAGAGTGCTAGCCTTAAGTAAATGAGCTCAGGGACAAGCACCCAAGTCCTAAATTCAAGCCCCGAGACTGACAAAACAACAACAACAACAAAACGACAACACAAAACGTGTGCAATGTTACTTTTAAGTACTCAGAAGATATCCATCATCAGTTAAGTAAAAAACTCTGTGTTAATACAGTTGTGAAAGAATGGTCCACAGTGATAGAAATGAATAAGTTACTTCCATATGTAAGAATATAATTAAATCACAAAAATATTGAGCAAAAACATATGCACATCAAAAAAGTTCTAATTTCATGATAGTGACAGTAGGTTTTCTGTAATAAGAAGGCATAGTTTTAGTTTGCTTTTGAAGGAAGAGAGGGGATGAGACTTTTCAGGATGATGGAAGCATTTTATTTTTGATTAATTATATGGTCTGGGAGCTATTAACTACAGTTTTTCATGTTGTGGAACTGAGCTTCCTGCCTACAATTTATGTGTTATTCTCTATTTTTTAAGTGGCAAAGCAAGGAGTTGAGAGAGAGAGAGAGAGAGAGAGAGAGAGAGAGAGAGAGAGAGAGAGAGAGAATAAAGCATTTCATGCCCCCTATGTAGGAAATGGGATGTAAAGACTCTTCCTCTGTATTTTAATAAAGAAAATATACTCTCATAAAACTATGAACCAAGAATCCCCACAAATAAAAATATTAATAACTAAATCTCACATATTAGAGTTAGTGTTCCACTGAAACTATTATCAATTTGCCTTGGCGATTAGATGTTATTGATGCTTTGCATGACTTTCACTCTCATTGTTTTTACAACCATGTCTAGGTTAATTATTAGTCATAATCAATGAACCATCATATGATCCTGTGACAGATTAAAACATCATTTCTTTGATTTGTGAAATGAGAATTGGAACCAGATGAATATCAGTGTGATTTAATAGTAATCTGAAGAATACAACCAGTATCCTGTCATTCAAACTCCCAACTTGCCTATTTACATTGCTGTAAGTTATGTAAATTCTCCATGCCTCACTCATTATATTTAATAAGACACTGCCTTTAAAATGGCTTTTTCAATTGACTGCAGAGATTATATTAAATGAAATGAAATCTACACGATTCAGTCAAAAAATCAAATATTCAATTTAGTTTTTATGTCCTTAGAGATTTTTAAAATATGAAATATTACTACACAAATTTGTTAAGAATATTGAAAGATACAGTACATTATTATATTCCTCATCTTAATGGTATCTGACATTTTCCCACAACTAGATTAAGGTATAAATTCGAATGGGAATCAGATATATCTTTGTCAGAGTTATCCAAGACCATAAATTAAGTTTTGAACCTCACTGATGATTTTCCTTTTGTCTGATTATATGTAATTTTTTTTTTCTACTTCATGCTTCCTTTTCCCTTCTTAGCAATTAGTCTATGGAAAGACAAATGTAGCTAATGGAATATTGCTTTCTTTGACATCTAAGTAGCTAAGCAATTCTATTGTTCTGTGTCATTAAATAATGCACATGTTTACAGTAAACATGACTCTGTAGTAAATAAAGTTTTAGTCTGGAACTGTGATACTTTCACCAATGGCAATTTTTCCCAGGATTGCTTTTGGAATCAAGGGCTTTTTGTGATTCCATATGCATTATTTTCTCTATCTCACTTATGGGTATTGTAGTGAATTTGTAGACTTCCTTTAACTATTTATTTTGCCAATACAGGATAATTGCAAGTCTTTCCACGTGCAATTTCTTTCTTGAAGGTTTTATACTTTTCATTGTAGGGGTCTTTCAATTTTTGATACCTAGACACGTGTTTGTTTTATATTATTTTAAACAAAGTTGTTTTCCTGATTTCCATTTGTCTTCTCCCAGCTAGTAAACAATAAAATGTCTCTGACATCCGTGGGCTGATTGATTTTATATACTTGTTTTCTTTTTTTCCAGAACTGGGGCTTGGGATCAGGGTCTGACCATTATCCCTGAGTCTCTTTTTGTTCAATAGTTGTGCTCTCCCACTTGAAACACAGCACCACTTCCAGCTTTTTCGGAGTAGTTTATTGGAGATAAAAATCTCAGATCTTCCTGCTGAGGTTGGCTTTGAAGCACAACCCCCCCCACCCCTTAGCCTCCTGAGTAGCTAGGATTAAAGGTATGAGTCACTAGCACCCAGCTGATTTTATATCCTTTTGCCAAAGTTGTTTATTAGCTCCAAAGCTTGGGGGTGAAGTATTTAGGACCCATAGATATATGATTATATCATCTTCAAATAGAGATTATTTTACTTATTTCTTCCCTATTTGGAAACCATTATGTCTTTCTCTTGCCTTATTACCCTCCCTAGAAACTCCCAGAAAGAGAATTGAGTGAAGAGAGGTGTTTTGTTTTGTTTGTTTGTTTTCCAGAGCTGATGACTAAACTCCTTGTGCTCCCTCTCCAGGCAGGTGTTCTTCCACTGAGCTAAATCCCCAGCCCCAAGAGGGGTGTGATATGGGGAAAAAAATGGGAAATTGAAGGGATAGGTGAGATTGGGAAAGATCTGGGAGAAAAATAGAAGGGATGACATTTATCAAGATGCATTGCACGCATAAGCTGACATTCTGAATTGTAACCTCTTTTTACAACTACTTAAAGACAATAAAAGTATAGTCATTTTTTTTTTAAAGAAGATAAGTTCCTAAGGTCAGAATCATCTTGGTACAGGCGATCTGAATGTGTGGCCCAGAGTGTACATCTAAGGGTTTCTCACATCAATGTCAAGATGATTATAATAGAAAGACACTCAAAAGGGTTTAGGTCATAGGAGTAAAACTTTTTTTTTTTTTATAAATGCTATTATGGCACTTGTAAAAAGATCTCAAAGGAAATCTTTAGTCCCTTTTGTCGATGAGGAAATATAGCAAGAGACAGTTTAGGAAGCAGTGAATCATTCTGTGACATTAAATCTGTAGGCAGCTCAATCTTGATTCCAGCCCTCAGAAACATGGGGAATAAATATCTCTTTTTTTTTTTTTTTTTTTTTTTTTTGCCAGTCCTGGGCCTTGGACTCAGGGCCTGAGCACTGTCCCTGGCTTCTTTTTGCTCAAGGCTAGCACTCTACCACTTGAGTCACAGCGCCACTTCTGGCCATTTTCTGTATATGTGGTGCTGGGGAATCGAACCCAGGGCTTCAAGTATACGAGGCAAGCGCTCTTGCCACTAGGCCATATCCCCAACCTAAATATCTCTTATTTATAAGCCATTTCTGGTATTTTGTTATAAGCACCCAAAAGCATGAATTCAACACACCTGTGTGATTAAGTTTGAGAATCAAACTATGCTAGTTTTATATAAAATCCCAAATGTAGCTAATGTAAACATGTAACTAGTGTTAAATTAGAATTTCAATTTCTTTTTGTTTTTCTTTCTTTTTTTTTTTTTTTTTGGCCAGTCCTGGGCCGTGAACTCAGGGCCTGAGCACTGTCCCTGGCTTCTTTTTTGCTCAAGGCTAGCACTCTGCCACTTGAGCCACAGTGCCACTTCTGGCCATTTTCTGTATATGTGGTGCTGAGGAATCGAACCCAGGGCCTCATGTATATGAGGCAAGCACTCTTGCCACTAGGCCATATTCCCAGCCTATAATTTCAATTTCTGAAGAGATGTTACCTAATAAAGAATTAATGACTATTGACAAAATCGGTAAAAACTCATCTGAATAAGAATCTCAAGAAATATTCTCTACATCTCCATTGCAATTACATTTCAACCTGAGATTGTGTCCCATATTTTTTCAATATCTGTCAAATATTTAGACATGAACTACAAGATTAATTGAATTGATATGCTATATTAAAAGTTATACTATATAATTGAACAATTATCAATCTATTACAGAAAAAATGATACACATAATTGGTTTCTGAACTCTACAAAATATATCTCTTTATTGAGCAAGGGCCAAATACACCCAAGTGTTCCAATCAATCTATTAAATCTGTGGATTTTTTCCATTTTTTTAAAAATCAGATTTACATTTAGATTAAGTATATACACCCATATTCAGCTTTCAAAGATATAAAAAGTAAAGTTGAGAAGTCCTATCATATGTATAGCTAAAGGTACATGTTCACATGTTTTAGATTCGACCTTGCTGAGATACTTGCTTACAAAGTATACATATGAGTGGGAGTTTATCAAAATATTCAGAAAAAATTCGGTTAATTTTAATTGAAGTTAATCTAATCTATATCTCTCCTAAACTCTATCTTTTCTCTTTTCCCTCTTTCCTTGCTTTCCTCCCTTGCTTTTCTCCCTTTCCTCTCTTCCTTTCTCATCTCTCTTTTTTCCCTTTTTCCTCCCTCCCTTCCTCCCCCTCCCTCTATCCTTCCTTCCTTCCTTCCTTCCTTCTGAAAGATTATGTATAATGTTTAAATCATTTTATATAATGTTAACATACCACATTTACTCCCATCTTTTAAAACACAGTCTTAAAATGCATATATTTTGGCACAATTCAATAACATAGAAGTGCCTGGAAAAGAAACAAAGAGAAAAAGACCATTAAGTAGAAGCTGAAATGTTGCTTATGTTCACTGAATAAGTCCACATAGCTTTAAAATAATTGTGTGGTTGTCTCATGTAATTAATCTTTTATATTTTTTCTAATCAATGGTACCACCTTATTTATTTCAGGTACCTAAAATAATTTAAAGAAGGACACGTTTGCAGCCTTCTTCAGGAAATGAGAAATCTTCCTCAAGTGGCTTTACAGTAGACTCACGAGATATTGAACCAGAATGGAACCACCATCACAATTAAAATAAATCACTTTATTTTTCACATGTGGTAATATAGACTTAGTAACATAAAAGAAGTGTTTGACTGAATAAAATACAATAAAGCTGAGAAGAATCTCAGGTAAATCTAGCCACAAAAGTAAAGAAAAAAACTGATTAAAAAGCATTTTTCAAACTATTCCATGATTCTGTTTCTACTGGAATGCAAATCTTCCAAAGTATTATAGTTTGTTCTACTTGAACATAGAGAAAGGTCTTTCCTTATTATTTTTAACAAAACATGTTTAAGTAATAACTTGTATGCATAAAAGACCAATGATTTTCACATTGTGTTTATTGTACCTTATACGCTCTTCTTTTTCTGCAAGAAAGCCACTACAAAGTTTTAAGATGCCATTGGAGTGCCAGTTTTTTTGGCCTGCCACACTCTCCTTCCTGTAACTACTGAAATCTGTACCTATCACCATGGAAACTCTTCTAATTTGGTATCCCCCTCCCTCATAAAATAATAAGCTCTTTGTGCTATTGAAAAATAAGTTTGTGACCAAACTCTTAAAATAGGTACATATGTACAATAGATACTCAGGAAACATTTGTTTAAAAGAGAGATTAATAAACATACCTTATGATTAAATCTTAGTGACTTACTTATGATTTATTGTTGGATTTCCCAAAATTATGCATACCACTATTTGAAAGGATGCTCATTCAGTTCCCAACTTGAGAATGCTTTCTGCCTTCTCAACATTTTCCTTTAAACAGAACAAATATATTTAGTTTACATGTGTAAGTAACTTGGTGTATGCTCTTTGGGCATTTGTATTTGGGCATATTGTGTCATTAGGGCATTTCTTACTGTACTTTTCAGAAATTCTGGAAGATCATCTCGACTTCAGACAATACTATAGGACCTTCATTTAGACAATGACAGAGCTCTGTTTTTTCAATTTCTGCTTCTTCTGTCTTTACCAGTATTGCTACCACAGTTATTCTCATGACATTTTTCAGGTATGCTAATTTTATTTCAACTTCAGATTCCTGAAGAGACCGGCCTCTGTGGATTCTCATCCATTTCACAAGACATAGAGCTTTGGGGTTTTCAGAAGAAGAAAATCAAAATTCCAAGGACATAAGAAATCAGAAAGGTTAATTTCTCTTTGGTATCAACAGAAGTTGTGTCCTGCGAAAATCACAGTCAGCTCATCAGGTATATCTTCTAAGCACTATGAACAATATTACAATTCATTTTTAACTTTTTCTTTATATTCTCATTACTTGACTTATGAAATGTTAAGCCGTCTCCACAATACCATAAGAACATATAACTACAGAATCTGTTTTAAAGAGAGAGGGGGAAAAACACCTTGTAAATAAAGGAACCATTTGGCCATTTCATACCTCACCCAGGACCACCCTTTCCCTGACAGTCTGTCAGGAATTTCTCTGTCTCTCTGTCTCTGTCTCTCTGTTTCTCTGTCACTCTGTGTCTCTCTGTGTCTGTCTCTGTCTGTCTCTGTCTGTCTCTGTCTCTCTCTCTCTGTCTGTCTCTCTCTCTCTCTTATGCCCTCTCCCTCCCTCCCTCTTCTTCTCTGAGTAGATAGGGTTACAGGCGTGGGACACTGGACCTCCAACTTCAAGAAAGTTTCAACATTATAATTCTTGTTACTTATATGTCAAATTGCTACCTCAATTGTTCATTCCTAGTGTATTCTGAGATTGAATGCTTGCTTTTGCTACACTTTTAGTAAAAGATTTAGTTTTGCCCTTTTTACTCAATTCTTTCTTGTTTCATAAACATTTATATAAGAGTATTCATGTATTCTAGTATGCATAGTTAATAAATATGGATTAAGGTTGGATTTGACATGAAGAAACGGAAATGTGATTTAAAGTAGAGCACAGGTGTTCTTTACATATGGTATCAGATAGAATCAACCACTCACCTAAGGATGCCCATGGAGCTATAAAGTGAACCGATGAAGTCAACAGAGGCTAAAACAGGTCATATAAGTAATTCAGCACGTCTTAATTAAGAATGAAACTCCTTAAATATAGGAAATTGTAATGGAATTTAGACAAATAAAAGAGTATAGTGGATAAAGCTGAAACAAAAAAGGAAAGGGCACAGAAAAACATCAGTAAATAGAGAAATTAGGAAATTATATGAGCTATGGTCCCTACCTGAATGGGATCTACATTCTACTGATATCAAATGTGGTTTATTTACCATCAGTCAACCACATTTTCATGTTCTTATTACTGGCTAATAAAAGCTCAGGAACTACATAAAATTTACTTGCACCCATCCTCTCTTTGCCAGAATACCTAAATTTAAAATTCTCTCCATTAGAAGGCTTACATATTTTATTCTATATCACTATTCAATATATTTTAAGCTTAGGATGGCAGGGAATTTGGGGGTTTGACAATGAAGTGAAAATATACTCACACAGTGAGAGGCAATACTTTTCATAAGAAGTAGAGGAACTGTCAAAATAAGAACTTTCCTCAAATCAATTTGTGTGTGTCTAACTTCCTAGAAAACTAGATCTAATAATTCAGAACTTGATTAATAATGAAATCTTGCTGTTTGTTCTTTCATTCTTATATCTTAGTTTATTTCTCTCTATTCCTTTATATGGGCCTGCATACTATCACATGACAGAACAGTACATTAGATAAATCTAACTTATAACAAAGGCATTCCTGAAACCCATTCATCCAGTGAGTATATAATTGAGGGCAGAGTTGGAGTAGCTAATCACCTTCTAAGGATTCTACCTCAATCTGACTTCAGGGATTGTTTCCAATACAAAATTGCTAAAGTCTAAATACTCAAATTGGGGGCTGGGGATATGGCCTAGAGGCAAGAGTGTTTGCCTCCTACACATGAAGCCCTGGGTTCAATTCCCCAGCACCACATATACAGAAAATGGCAAGAAGTGGCACTGTGGCTCAAGTGGCAGAGTACTAGCCTTGAGCAAAGAGAAGCCAGGGGCAGTGCTCAGGCCCTGAATTCAAGCCCCAGGACTGGTAAAATAAATAAATAAATAAATAATTACTCAAATTGTAGTATCTCATCTCTTCCAATTTCACTTCTTTTCAAGCAGTGTTTCAAACTCTTATCTAGGTAATGTAAAATGGATACAAAGACATTATATTTATCTTTAATATGTCTTCATATTATAATCTATTGTGTCCGTCTCAAGTTTTTATTTTTCTTGCAACAATATAAGAAGTTGCATCTGTAACTATGATATGTTTCACAAAAGCTTTGTGAGCTCAAAAAATTGCTATTCTGTTTCTTTCAGATGAAGTTTACTTTATATAGCTTCCTCAGTTTCCAAATGGGAAAGCATAACGGAATCCACTGTAGAGTGCATCTATTTTTTTTTTATAGTAAAGCCATACGCTTCATCATACGCTTCACATTGTGGACAATGCTATATCTCTTCTCTTATTTCCAAATAGCTACTTTGTACCTTTCCTCACATGCTTGCTTTAATCTTCTCCTCTGTAGTCAAGAAATAAATTGAACTCTTAATCATATTGTTTTGTCCTTCATTGTGAGTCAGTGACAAAAATTTTTTCCTGGGATATGTCCTGGGTTTGACCCTAAAACCAAAAAAAAAAAAAGTGTTTTATTTTTTCTTCATAATTTCTATTAGCATTAGTTAGCTGTACAAAGGACTTCATGTTAATATGACCACATGTGCATATCACTTACCTTGTACTTTGATCAACCTTACCCCCTACAGCATTCTCCCACATCCCCTTTTCCTCTTCTCAAACTAACATCACAAAACTTGTTATTCCATATATATATATATATGGATGTGTGTATGTATGTACATATATACATTATATATATAATATTCTAAGCCATTCATTCTCTACCAATTTTTCTACTCTATTCTACTAATATCTGTTTTGCATTTTCATGATTCATTATTTTCATATCTACTAATAGTTCCAAGGGGTTTCATCTTGGTATTTCACTTTCACACATGCATGTACTAAACTTGAACCAGACTGACCCTGTCACTTACTCTTTGGGTTTTCTGATTGTAAGTGTTATAACGTGGTCTATACAACACAGCAATGAGAGGTCCAAGATTGAACTTTGGCCTGCATATTCACTCATGAATTGTAAATTTGATAAAACTGAGCAGAAAAAAATAATTGTGAACAATGACTCTATTTCTGTTCTTCAGCAATGAATCCTCACTCTCCTTTCCTGATTTTCTTTTCCTAGTAATGTGTATGGCTCATCTGAAATTCTGGCCTGATGTTCCCTCAGGATGTTTAAATATAATGAAATGCATATTCCAGTGCACCTCTAGTACTTTAGAGGAAATGAGATTTTCCTAGCCATATTGTTTTCTCAGGTTGAAGCTGAGTATTTGTTTCTGGGAAAATACTATCTTACATGAGGAAAGCTAAATCCTGGCTCTTTTGAAAAATGCTAATGACCACGTACTGCTCCTTAGTCAAACCTTGACTAATGCCATTTATCTAGGTAAATTTGGGAGACAGATTATTAAAGAGCAAGCATCAGCCAAGCACTGGTGGCTCATATCTGTAATCTTAGCTACTCAGGAAGCTGAGATCTGATGATTGCTAGCTCAGGCAGGGTAGTCCTGGAGTCATTTATATCCCATGAACCACCATAGAACTGGAAGTGGTGCTTTAATTCAAAGTGTAGGAACATTAGCCTTGAATGAAAAGGCTCAGAGATAGCTCCCAGAAGCTAAGCTGAAGCCCCAAAAAGTCCATCAAAAAAAGTGAATATTACATGTATAATTTAAGACTTTCATTTTGTTAACTAAATCTTATGAAGTACAAAGAATAAGTAAACTATTTTTAAGAACAAATTTCTCCTTACTTTTTCTGACTGGGAGTATGTTTTCATTGACAGTTCTGTGTATTTTCCTTTATTCTCTTGTATTATCATTTATGGGCTGAATGACAGAGGTTTCCACACATTTGGGTAGTCTCTGACCTCGAATGATGATGAAGGGGATTGTGGCTTCTCAGGAGACAAGTTCTTTTCACCCAGGGCAGTAGGCTTTTCTGTTAGTCATTTGGAAGTATGGGTAGGAGTGAAGGGTCACTCAACTGTTCTAGCTGGTATATGTGAATAAGAAGGACTGAGAAACTGGCCTGAGGTTTTATACATGCACTTATGTGCCAATGTGCCATTGAACACATCTTATTAATGGCAAAGCACTCTGCAAATTGACTGCAGATAGATAATTGACAAACCTCCATTGAAAGAAGTTCTCCTTTTTGTACTTACAAGATATAGTTGGCATAATGAAATCATTTAAATTATCCACATGATATTTCTAGTTGATTCACATAAATACCACAAGAATTAAGATCTTGTCTGAGACAACTTTCACAAAGACCTACTGTTAATCATGATCTCAAATTCTATGAGCCCAGATGCACAATAAATACAGAGAATTAGATTGATTTTAGTTTATTTAGTTATTTGCTTTTCATTTCCATGCTTATAGTTATGTTATGTGTTGATTTTTATTTTTATGTTTAATTGTATTTAAATATGTTTTTATGCTTTAAGTTATTTTATGTTTATTTGTGTTATTTTTAGATTTTATTTATTTTTATAAGGCTGGGGATCAAATCTAGAGCAGCACACAAGCTATGAGAGTCTACATTTGAGAGACCTGGATTGTGTGTATCAATTGTGTATAAATGTGTGTGACAATCTTCTATAGAGTAGGAATAATATATCCAATGTAGTTGGATAAAAATTTGGATTCATCGTTTATGACATATAAGGAGTGATATTGAAAATTACATCACTCCTTAAATGTTACAGCATTTGGAAACTGAATAGTATAGCTAATCATACAGTAAATAATTTTCTAATCAAAATAATCTCCTGGAGTAACTATTATTATAATTATTTCCAAGAGAATGAAAAGAAATTACCAGTAACTAAGTATTTATGGGAGGTCACATATGTAAGCTTATAGAATGCCCCCGGCCCAGACATAAAATCTGCCCTTTGGCAATGTGACTCCAGCATTTGGCTGATGATACCTGAGGGCAGGGAGAGCACCTCCCACCTCAGTTTCGTGAAGGTGAAGGTATAAAGACCCCCTGAGAGAGAGCTCCGGCGCCATTTTTCCTTTACTCCTATGTGGGAACTTGGCCTTGGTGGCCCTGATGGCAGTAAATTCTTTTGCTCTACATGACCTTGTCTATGGTCTCTGGTTTTCTGAGATAATTTTCCTTTCAACATAGTCTGATCTGAAATTTGATTTATACCACATGGCTCTAGGAAATCTGCTTTTGTTCACTATCCTACAGTCCCAAACATGACAGTCACTGACTGCTCATATGCGCATTAAATATTTTCAGCTTAGATATCTTTCCCTATGTTTATCTTGCCACAATACATGTCATCACTCTGACAGTATATTTTCAGTAGAATATTCCAAATTTTTTCTACCCTTCACTCTGTTTTTGTTGTCTCATATGGTTAATTCCTTCACAAAGAAAGAAAGACTCACAGAACTCCACCTTAGACATTATATGAACATTGTTACAGATGCCAAAATTTTTCTTTTGCTGAAAAAACATCAACTTTTTCTATGGGCCCTGGCTTAACTAAGAGCAGAAGTATAGCTTGCCATCCCTGATACCATTTTGATTCTGTTTTTACTCTAAGCCATTCATTATGCTGTCACTTTGAAATCACATTGAGCTCAAGACAGGAAAGAATTACTGATAACATACTTATAAAGGAGGAATGAAGGAAACTTCCCCCAAAGGAAGGGCAAGGCAGAGCCTTCTCAGGACAAAAGATAACAAGTTTTCTGAACTGTTCCCAAATGGAGGACTGAGATAATTATCAACTAGATCAACCTGTGATTAGGGTTGTTAAAATATGCATACCTTTCTCTTCCTGCCCACAGGTCTTTAAACATTTAAGCCAATATATATCTCATGTCAATACCATGAAGATGAACTAAAGTGCTGTCTTTCTGTGGCATTCCAATTGCACATATAAGTAACCATTTTCTGCCCTTCAAAGCATCTCTTTAATAGCACACAGAAACAAATGGCTGCACTTGCCATATAGAAACTCAGGAGTTTGGGTCCTGGCTCTAAAACTCCAGTTTCACAATCACACTAGCCTATGGAAGTGGGTCAGGGCATTTTCACCAGATGATTATTTTTTCTAATCCTTTTTTTATTATATTTAAGTTATTCTACAAATTGATTTCAACTCAACGTGCCAATTTATGATTGTAATGCATCTTGACCAATGTCATCCCCCTACAACGTTCTCTTGCATACTTCCCCAATGGTAAGGGATGGGACAATGCTGAATGGTTACTTAGCATGTATCATCAATGATTGAGTCTAAAATTAAACACTGGCCACCCACTCTCGGTCAGTTGTCAGTTGGAAATGAAAGATAGAAACAATCTTCTAAGACAGAAAGCCTAAAATAGAAATAAAAGTTACATAATTCCAAGCAGATGGTAGAATCATTAAAAATGGAGTGATCCACCAAGTGTTAAGAGCACCACTATAGATTTTATATACATAAAGGAATATCTGTATTGTAATCTCCAAAGGAAATAAACTTAAGAAGTGAAAATATGAATGAATATATTAGGCAAAGGTAAATAGATAGGTGTTGAAATAATTCAGGTGATTTTTTATGTCCTTAAGAAGCAAAGTTAGAGAGGAAAAAGTTTATCTTGTGCCAACATCAATCAAAATGTTTGACAGAAAACCAAAGCAGTCACTTTCCCAATAGCACTGCCTTGTTATTTATGATAGCACAAGCTATTTATCTTCAATTCCTGTGCTCTTAAAGACATTGGATAATATTTATTAAAAATTACTGTCAGATTTCCTATAGTAAATCCATGGTTCTTAAATGGAGAATATCCACTCAAAGAAGTGATAAAAATAAGCAAGGGATGAATTATATTATATCAAGGTTATTTGTCAAGAATTAATAAAACAGGGAAAAACACAGTGTCAAGAACATATGGACTCATCGTTTGCTGATTTATGTAAGTGAATGACATTAACAAATCATCAACCAATCAGTAATTAACTTGAAATATTTAAACACAAAATTCGGGCTGGGGATATGGTCTAGTGGCAAGGATGCTTGCCCTATATACATGAAGCCCTGGGTTCGATTCCCCAGCACCACATATATAGAAAATGGCCGGAAGTGGTGCTGTGGCTCAAGTGGCAGAGTGCTAGCCTTGAGCAAAAGGAAGCCAGGGACAGTGCTCAGGCCCTGATTCTAAGGGCCAGGACTGACCAAAAACAAACAAAAAACCCACAAAATTCTTGCTTGTTAAATTTTTCTCAAACTACAAGGTTGATTCTATAGTGTCGGGGTTTGCTACCCCTCTCCCCACTTCTCCAGAGGAGATGCCCAGATTCCAAACTATGAAAGAACACTCACCTTTAACCTCCCGCCCACGGAAGGAACAAAGCGTGTTCTTGTGGATTGCTAAACTGAGGAAAGGTTGCCGAGACCCCTCTCCCCGGTCCCCTCACGTGTCAGGAACGGCGGCGGAGAGAGGCATCAGGGAGATGTTTTGGGGTGATGGTCCATGAGTCTCACAGGATTTAATTGGGGAGGGGGGAGGGTTTATATAACAGTAATGGCGGGAAAGGAGGGGGACTGGCCAAAGGGTCAGTCATAGGCTAAAGACTGTGTCCCTCATGGTGATGTCATGAATTTCCTCTATGGGCCGGGACCACAACCCCCTAAGGGCCGGATCTCCACCATTAGTGGCTGAGCCTAGAGGCTGACCTTCAGCTCGCTTCTCTTCCGGTTGAGGCCAGAAGGTGGGAGGGGCTCCCTCCCACACTGCCCCAGGGCTGGGGGAAGGGCAGCATGAATCCCCAACACTATAGAGGCTGAGAAATTTGAAACTTGCTGGACATGTGGTCAGACTGCAGTGGTACATGCATTGATCATGTCACTAAAAGGAGTTTGGAAGAGACCTATCTGAAGATCACAAAAGGGCATTTTGAGGTGATATCTGCAGACTCTAGCAGTAGGAAGTACTTGGCAGTAAGCTAAAGAGATAACACAATAAAGGGCCAAAGTTACAAACATACATTTTGACAATCTAAAATGACCTATAATTACAATATTATATGGAAATTAGGCATATGGTAGATAATATGTAATATGTTTCTTTCCTTTTACATTGTCTGTTTTTAAATAAAAAATGTAAGCCCGGAATAGATTTTAAATTTTCTGTTGTCCTTTTATCTATCCTCTATTGGAACATTATAAACTAAAACTTGAGCACACAAAATATTTATTCCTAATGCTATTTTGTTTCTCACAAAGAAATGAATTTGAATAGTCAAAATGACTCATTTGTTTAGCTGTCAAAGAAAAAAATGGTAGTTACCCCATTATTTATACAATATAGTATTTTACCTTGTTTCTAGACTTGGTCATAATAATAGCTATTTTCTCCTTCTTAACTAGAAAAGGAAATAGTGAGAAGACAGGTTCATAGGACTTGCTGTCTCTGTCGTCGATGAAGTTTTCTTATTCACATTTTGGGAATAGAATCTTTTCAGTATCATCCTAACATGGTTGGTTTAGAATCAAACAGTAAGTAAAACAATACAAAATGAAGAGAATTAATGAAAGTCATGCATCAGGTATGTGATCATTTAACTCAGTACAATTAACCTAATAGCTCACATACCTCATTCAAACAGCTCTTTCTTATTTATAAATAAATGATTACATTGACCCAATTTAATGGTCATGAGAACAAAATAAAAATTTGTCTTAAGGTCAACTTAAGCCAATCTATCTGTCCATTTCTACCTATCTTTTCATAAACAGGCTTGACTGCTTTAGACCAGTCTGCAATTTTTAAAGCAATTTCTGTAGTTGTTTTATTCTAGGCATAAATTGAAATATAAAAATAAATAACATTTTATTTAATGAAAGTGGTTATGTATAAGAATATATGTGTGTGCTAATTTGTACTTACTATGTAGTAACAAATGCATTGAAAAGTTAAATTTTAATACACATGTAATTGCATTAATAGTGTTTAAAATAGTGGGAATATTCAGACCTGATCAAAAACAGTGTTTGAAAATATGGATTCAAAAGAGGTAAGAGTTATGGTAACATCCAAAAACAGTTTTGAAAATATTAAATATTTATCTTGTTAATCATAAAACATAAATAAGGCAGACTTGCATTACTTCATACAATAATGCTGACTTAATTCACACAATTGAGATAGGGAATTTATACAGATAAGTAATAAGTAAAATAAATTAGAATAAGATTCTTCTATATCTCTGTGTTTGTGTGTGTTTGTGTGTATGTGTGTCTGTGTTTGTGTGTATGAATCACTAGAAAGAAGAGATTTTTCTTAATGTATTACAATATTTTGCTCCAATAAGACTAGTTAGTGTCTTACAGAGTCACAGATATATACATGAATAGACAGCCCTTCAGTTTGTGTTTTGACTTGTAACATTTCAACTTAGGTTTTGACTGAAATCAGCTAAAAATTTTATTTTCATTTTTATTTTTGAATTGAGGAATACAATGAATTTCCTATAGATGTGGAGAATTCCAGGTTTCAGATTTAAAGAAGGTGGGTAGAAAGTATAGATATATAGACAGAGGACAGATTAGAGATGGACTATAGCTAGGTTAGAGATAAACATAAATGTAGATATATGGATAAAAATATGGACAATATAATCTCCACAATGAAGTCTGTATTTATTTGAGACTTGGATGCTGAAATGTTGCAGATGCTTCTGAGGTTCCTGTAAGGTCTTGTTTTCCATCAGGCAGTCATAGTTTCAGGGGGAAAAAAAAGTTCTTTGTGATTTTATCTCATTGGAGTTCAAACACTTGCATCAAAATGGTTGCTAATTAAGAATGATATTATTCAATAGTTTACTGTGACACAAACTTACACATCTTTTTTTGTAGTGAGTGCTGTAAAGGGAAGGTATTCTCTTGCAGAAATTGCTTGTGGCAAGTTATAATAGCAATTATTTATTTACTATTGAGTTTCTATCAAGCTTTTTGTGGTTGTTATGTCAAATTTTCTTAACTTGGTGACTAAGATACTTTCAACAACACTTCTTTCCAACCCACTTCTTCCCTCCCCTTTCTGTAACCAAATAAATCCTGTTAAATTAGCATTCTTCAGCTTCTCTAACTACTACTATTCTTTGGATTTCATCTCCAGTGACCTCAAGTGTCCACACTATGATCTTGATATATTAATGAGCAACAGTCTGATGAGTAACATTTTTATGAAATTTAATTAAAACATTCTACTTTTCAGACACTGTTACACAATTCTGAAATGTTGTTCTGTTGTGGCTTTACATTAAATATCATTCTTTCATTGTTTATTTAGAAAAATTCCTTGAAGAATTTCAAATGATATATACATTTTAAGACTGCACTTATATATTAGTATATTTCACCATCACAAGAAACTCATGAATCATGAATGTGTATTATTTCAACTTGGAAAGGAGGAAAAAATATATTGCAAGATTAACTCAGGCTCATCCAGAAGAATCTTGACTAAGAGCCACAGTGCTCTCCTATCAAAACCTTTGATAAAAGGTGTCAAATTTTAGCCTAGAATTATTGTTCATATTGGAATTTGAATGTAATTGCTCCTTTTTCTTTCAGCAACTTTATAAAGGCTATACAGAAGTTATTAGTCCCCTTTTTCTAATAGCAAATAATATTGAAATACATATCAGTTATAATAACCATGATTATCTTTCTTTGGCTGTACTGGAGTTTGAACTAGAGACATGAACTTGCTAGTCAGATGCTGTATCCACAAATCCAGACTCTCTTGCTTTTTAATAGTCTTGTATTTATGCCCAGGCTGTACCTCCTGCTTATGCTTCTCGTGTAGCTGGGATGACAGGCATGTGCTGATTTATCTGACTTTTTATTGCTTGAGGTGGTATGTTGCATCCTATTTTGCCTGAGCTAGTTTGGAACTGCGATCATCCAAATCTCCCCAAAACATAGGACCCCAAGCTTAAATCACTACACCAGCTTCCAGGCCTTCACTTATCAATTCATGTTCTCTCCATAGACAGAACTATTATAAACCAAAGTAACTTTCTTTGGAAAACCTGCATGTTTAACTTTCTGCATTTAGAGGGACTACTCATCAATGTGGTTGTCGAGGGTATTAGCCTTTACTATTTCATGCAGTCTACAACACAAAAAGTGGAAAGTTAGAGGCTATGGCTGGCAAAAGCTTGGTAGTGTTTGAGCACTGAAGACACTGTTCTGTGATTTTCAAATAGATGTATTTTAAATGCATGCATGAATGGATTTATTTGTGTCACACACGAAGGCCAATGACCTATTTTACTAAAAGTTTAGTTTCATACTTAGGAAAAAATCCTTTGAGATCTTGGTGGGGCCAATTTATGCTATATTCAATTATTTACCTCTTTCCATTTTCCAGTACCCTTTGAGCAAGGTGAGTTCACATTTGGAGAGAGGTCATAGATATTGTGAAGAGAGGAGATTTGCACAGTAGGTTGTCAGAGTCTGTCTTCCTGAGTAAATCAGGTAACTATATTAAGTTAACCTTCCCCATAACTGACAAAGTAATCCATTCATCCTGCCCAACAATAAATATTTATTAATAATTTCCTATTATAAGTCATGAGTTGTGCTAATGGAGCATAATAATGCTGTGCCTTTCATGAGGTCGTTTTGAGAATCAAATGACAATGTACATGAAAGTACCTAATAAAATTTAATAGGCTACAAATATAAGAAACATTTCTAATGCACTGTAAGATTTTAAATCGCTTTCTGAAATAGAGAAGATGAAATTATATTCAGCAGAGCTTTAATATTCAGGAAATTGTATTGAATTATAATTCTTGGAAATCACTTTATATTGTAACTTTCTTTAAAATGCAATATGCATTTTATCAGGATACCATATTCCCTAACATATTAGGTAATAAAGACATTCTCATTTAAAAGTTTATCATATTCCTGTGCATGCGTATATATGAAAAAGAGAGAATAAACATGTGCTGTGAATATTCCAGCAATTCCATATTCTTTTGAGACAGCTCTAAATATACACATTTTTTTACTGTTTAAAAATTTTATTATAGGGCTGGGGATATAGCCTAGTGGCAAGAGTGCCTGCCTCATATACACGAGGCCCTAGGTTCGATTCCCCAGCACCACATATACAGAAAACGGCCAGAAGCGGCGCTGTGGCTCAAGTGGCAGAGTGCTAGCCTTGAGCGGGAAGAAGCCAGGGACAGTTCTCAGGCCCTGAGTCCAAGGCCCAGGACTGGCCAAAAAAAAAAAAAAAAAAATTTTATTATAAAGGTGATGTACAGAGGGCTTACAGTTACATACGTAAGGTAATAA
This sequence comes from Perognathus longimembris pacificus, assembly GCF_023159225.1. NCBI lineage: Eukaryota > Metazoa > Chordata > Mammalia > Rodentia > Heteromyidae > Perognathus > Perognathus longimembris. Next base: position 16,077,647 of record NC_063168.1, on the reverse strand, counting down.
GTACTAATGAGTACATTGTTTGTCAATCACTGTTGCCTGCTCCCTCATTTTCTCCCTTTTTCCCTTTGCCCAACTCTCAGCCATACCCAAATAATAAAGTTCATTTCCAACAATGTGTCTTGTGAGTTATCACTGTTGCATTGGTTCATCCTCTGTCCTTTGTCTCACCATTTTGTTATTCCCCTTTCCATCCCCAAATCACATAAGCATATATACAAGATACAGGTTTATTGCGGCATTATTTACCATAGCTAAGATATGGAACCAACCCAGATACCCCTCAGTAGATAATATATATCACATAATACATATAATATACATAATATATGTAATATATGTATATATGATATATGTATATATATATTAGAATTCTACATTTCTATCAGAAAGAATGGTATCACCCACCCCATTCATAAGGAAATGGAAGACTTGAAAAAAATGATATTAAGTGAAATAAGCCAGACACAAAGAAATATAGGCTCCATGATTTCCCTCATTTGTAGTAATTAGTATGTGTCTAGGATAGTCCTGGCAGAGGCTCACAATAGCTCATTATCTATGTATATATGACCATATACTATGATATTAATTGAAATGAACTCCAAGATGTGGACCAGGAGATTTGTTTTGTTTTGTGTTTGTTTGTTGTTGTTATTTTTAAAGTACTGTGAAGTTATATTTTTGTTCCTTTATGTTCCCCCTTTGGCTTATCCCCTGTGTCATGTATATACTTTTTTTTTCATTGCTGTTACTATTCAATATCCTCTCCTATCCTCCAGATGAAAATTACTGTGCTTCATGTAATTTTTTGGTGCTTTATACATGTAATTGGCCTGGTAGTACATACTATTGAAGCTAGAGATGAGGCAAACATCTGCTTTCATGTGTTTTTTCTCATTTTTACGTAACATAAAGATATCACAGACTTATTTCTAGTACAAGTTCTACAGTATTTTCTAAGGTTTAAATCCAAACCACCTAATGAGAATTTATTTAATTCATTTTTTGTCTAGAACTATTTTTAAAAAGTGCCCTTATAATATCAAAATTAAGAATGACCCAATCTTTTCTTTGATGAGAACATAAAAGCCTTTTCTGTACTTACGCAGTCACAAGTTGCACAACCTGTTCCATGTTAAACAGTCAGCACATGGTTAGACTTAACAAGACATACAACCTTCTTTGTTCATGGGGAAGTCTAGAACTGAATTGCTAAGTAAGGATATTAGGGCCATGAGAAGTGGAAACTTCACATTTGCTTTGCACAAGTGCTAGCTGCAACACCTTGGGAGAAGACCATAATTGCTTGCTTCACAGTCTCTGGGTGCCAGTGTTAGATGTGCTATAAATAATGAAACATGACAAAAAGTTGAAGGCAACCTACAAGGAAACCCTTTTAGAGAGTATACATGGGCACTCACTACTGCTTCCTCTCTGATCATCGGAAGAGCAAACAGAAAGAAGTTTCTCCTGGATTTTAATATCCAAATCAATTTGGACTTTTCTTTGGAAAATGAATGAACACAGAGCTGACTATGTGGTTCATATAATGTGGGCAAGAAATAAACATCTGCTACTGTTATTCATGGGAAACTTAAGATCATGAATGATTGTTGCAAATTATTTTCCTTTTGAGCAATACCAAGAAATAAAAGTTCATGGCACTTTCAATTCAATTTCTATCTTCTCTTGCTTAGTACTGATCCATAAGTGGTTGTCACTTCTGGATGAATAAAAATTTAAAATCCCATTGATATTAAATTGTTGTTTGAATTAAAAAGTTCTCACTGATTTCAAGTGTAATGCTTACTAAATATTGGGATTCAAATTAAGAAGATAACACTGGAAGAGTCCTAGTCTTTCAACTGATTAGTACCTTAGTGGCACATATGCATATACACATATATTTCAATTTTAGAAAATATAATTATTTAAAACATGAGGCTTAATCAGAATGGGGTTAATTCAGAACAGGAAAAGTATAGAGAAAAAGTGCCTATTTTCATGCATTTACTAGTACTTCTTCAGTCTTTCCCATTTACCATTTTATGACAGGAAGATGTCATTGGTATTTTAATGGTTGTAAACTGATAATTTTATTTGCTTCTCAATGACCTCAAATCAAAGAAATCAAAGTAACAGCAATATATTATATTATGGTTCTGCATTATATTACAGTTCTCTTCTAATTATACATGAAGGTTACACATACGTTTTAGAAGTCCAGGCAAGTTAAAATCATTGTGTTGGCAGAATTGTGTTTCTTCCTCTATCATCCAGTGTGCAATCCTCTTCTGTCTTGTCTTTTTCGGCTTCAAAAGACTCTCTGCATTCCTCCATTATGGTCTTTAGTTTTGAAATATAGCCCCAGCAAGTCAAATCTTCCACAATGCATCACTTTCTTCTTTCCTGGGTCTCTTTCTCCCTCGTTAAAAATCCTTAGTGATTACATTTAGCCCATCCAGATCATTGAGGACATCCATCTTATCAACTGATTACTAGTCTATATTCTATTTATATATATATACACAGCATTGGACTTAGTCATTCACATCTTTTGGAGAAGATATGATTGTTACTACAATTGTACTTTGAAATTCATTTGATTGATAAGCAGGATTTATCCATCTTAAATACAAATATAATCTCTTCAAATTCCTGACTCCAGCCTTGAGTAGATCATTGCCTGAGGGCAGTCCAGGCATTCTCTATGTTGCTCAATTGAGAATATCTGAGAAAAGTCTTTCAAATCTGTGATTAGAACACCAAAGCATTTCTTATTATTTAGATATCAGAGAAAAATTGAAATCTCAACCTAGAACTAAATTTTCTATTAGCTTTCTGTAATAATTTATGAATCAGAATTAAATTAATTTTGACCTCAGTTACTATAGTTTCTAGTAATGTTTGGCCTGACCATACTCTCTACATGATAAATTGTAGCCTAGTTTGTAATTGTAACTAATATTAATCTATCTGAATACTTCATCACTCAATCCATGCAACTATACCAAAATGAGGCATAATATCTGAATTTCTGACAAAACCAGAGGCTGAAGCTCCCAAAATATGAATCAAAGGCAAAGCTCAACCATTAGCTACTCATGTAGTTTGTGAATTTTACCCTATTTTCCATGGTATAAATATAATCTGTGCTTATTGTAGGATGGAACATTTTGAACCAACTTCATGTGAATAAGCAGTCCAGTCCTAAAAAGTTTACTTCGGATAAGATCATTTCCAATGACCACCACACATTTGTTGTTTCACTAAGAATTTTGTCCCTTGAATTTTATTCTAGTACGATTCTGGGATACTAAATGGGATAAAAACATTGTGCTACTCAAGTGCTACTCAAATAATAACCTACTCAAATAATTTCTTGTCAAGTCCAAGCTTATATCAAGTTTCTAGATCTATAAGTTATGGTGATAATATTTTTTAGGTTCTTAATAACGATTTTTAGGATCTCTTGAAGTAATAACTTAAAAGAAGAGAAATTTTTCCTGCTATCTGGTATTAAGGTGATTACAAGAAAGTCACATCTCCCCCTGTTAAACTGAGGTCAATAACAGTGTAAAAATCTCCCAGAATTTTATTCTATATTACAGAACCCTTCAGTAATCAAAATATGAGCAGCCCTGAAGTATATACATGGGTAATGTTGCGGTACTGTGGAAAGATGTTGTAAAGTACTTTGAGCCCAGTGAGACTTGAGGGATCTTTAGGGGCTAGGAACTCCAAAGTCTGATACCTAATTGAACATTCTGTATTTTCGTGGCTAAAAACTTTTCTCTGGTTGCTTATGTTTTTGTTATGTCTGTCACAATGTGCATGACTTCAATGAAAAAAAAACTGTGATATAATATACATTATTATGTCTTTCTTTGCCACATTTAAATAATCACAGGTTTGGTTTTGGTATAATTTTGACCATCTAGTATTTTGTCATGAGAACAGTGAGTGTAAAATCAAGAAAATCAAGGTAAAATTTATACATTTACTAAAGTTGAAAGACAAACCAAGGCAACAACAATACTTACAAAACTATATGCTGTAAACCAACTGTACAACTCATGGGAGGAGGAGTGAAGTGTGGGAAGGTGGGAGAAAAATGAGGGAGGAGGTAACAAGTTAGATAAGAAATGTACACAATGCTTTACATAGGGAACAGCAACCCCACTGTACTTCATTTTAACAATAAGGAAATAAATACATAATTTTGAGGCAAGCACTCTTGCCACTAGGCCATATTCCCAGCCCCCCAATACATAATTTTTAAAAAGATTTAAAAAGTATACTTTTAAAGCTGTGAATCAAATGCATATATGAATATATGCATATATACATATATTTGTGTATATACATATATATGAGCACATGTATACATACCCTATATTTATATTTATGTGCATATAGGTGTATGGGCATACATTTATACATACATAAATGCAAATATACATAGTTATATTTGTGGATATCTATATATACATACATAGATATTCACACACATCATGAAGGAAAACTTAGGAGAGAGTTAAGAAGAAATCATGGATGAAAAGGTACAGGAATATTGTATATGTAAATTAATGAATACTATACGATTGGACCAATTATTCTTAAACTCATTAAAATAGATGTTGCGACCACCTCTAGATCTTATTTTATAGAAGATGGCAGGCCTGAAGACGTACACATCTAAGCAGTTTTTAAGTAATACAAATGAAACTCACCTAAAAACCCTTAGAGTCTAAAACTTACTAAATTAGAGGGAAGGAGTAAACAGTAGATGATAATTATTAATTTCTCTGAATAATCTGCAGATGTGGGGTACAGGTAGCATACCTGAAACCCTGTCTATTTGAGAGGTGGAGATCAGCATGAATTTGTGAATATGAGAGTCATGTCAGGTGTCAGGCTGGACTGGGAAAAAAGCAAAATCCTCCCTCAAAAACACTAAAAGTATAACTCTAGTGCCTCAGATCCTACTTAGCAATTACAAACCTTGATTACAAACTAAGTGTTGACAAAACAGATCACATATAAATAGGCTTTCTTTCTTATATCCAGGTGTCTAAATAGGTACTGTGGTTGCTTCATCAGTCAGAGTGTTCTCAAGAGAAAGAGAAGACCTCAAGATGGAAGGCCAGTGTGAGTCTGAAAATGAGTGGAGTTTTTGATAGGTACAATGTGTAGGACTGCAGCAGATTTCCAAACTGAGGGAGTGGTAATTCACTAAATTCATCTGCTGCTAATGAAAAACCTAAAATCCCCACTAAATCTCTTCTGACTAGTCATTCCTTATGTAATGAAGATATCAGTATCCTGAATATGCCAAAAGGGAGATGGTAGCTGAATTTCCTTAACGACAGTCTATTGCACAGTTATGGAATAGTGCAACTGACAGGTGCCAAGAAAGTTCTTGTGTCTAGAATAATATGAGGCTGCTATTATAAAGAGTTATATGTGAAGTTATGATGCTATCAAAATTATCTCCACTGTATGGAAATGAGGTGTGTGTGTGTGTGTGTGTGTGTATGTGTGTGTGTGTGTGTGTGTATTTCTTTTTTAGTGGGCTTTTTGCAGTTATTTCTTTTGTCTTTCATTTTTTTTCTCCTCTGGTTTATTCCCCATGGTCACTGTTTCTCATTTTGGTACCCATTGTCTTATATATTTTTATCTGATTTGGGGAAGGGAAATCACAGAAACAGTGGGAGGAAGGGTGAACCAATACAATAGTGATACTCACAAGACACTGCAGGAAATGAACTTTACAACTTGGGGGGAGGTGGTGAAGTGGGAGAAAATGAAGGATTAACACTGTTTGAAAAGAAATGTACTCATTACATTACTTATGTAACTGTAACCCCTCTGTACATCACTTATACAATAAAATGAAAATGAAAATGAAATATAATTTAGGCATTGAAAGGAAGTTACAATCTTTGTGTTCTTACCAAATTACAAAGAAAAACATTGGCATCAAGAAACTAAAAAGATATATAGCAACTTTCATAAAAGTAGTTCACATTTATGACTAAAATAATTAAGATTAAATCTCAGTAGTCTTATTTTAATATGTAAAATTTATTTCAGCAATATAATCTATATCACTCTGTTTGAACTGCTTGAAACAATTGAGCAGTTCCTAGAGTATCCATGAAAATTAGAATTCCGAGGATGCTTCAGGTTTTGGTAAAGTAAGTACTACATTTTGTTACAAAGGAGGGTGCTTTAAAATCACAAATGAAGAGTACTGTAAGTAGATTTCATGATGCCATGAAATGTTTAGCTACTTCCCTACTGAAATGCTGCTCTTTGACTGCAGTGTAAGTTACTCTTTTTCCTTTTACTCTATGTGCTTCATTTTGGATAGTGTCTACTGTTATACAATTTCATTTCTGCAGGGTATAGTATGCTACTTCCATGTGGATTCTTCTACATGTTTTTGTTTTGTAGACTTCCAATTTACCTTTCAAATGTTTTACTTCTTGTTAGTACATGCCTGTAGTTTACCATATGCAGAAGGCTATATATGAAGAATAGCTAGAATACATTTTCCTTGTACATGTCTAATGGTTCTATCTCATTATTATATCTGGTCCTATCACTTTAAAATTTTTATTACTTATCGTAAATCATGTTTATTTGCTTTTTATATGTCTTTATATGCTTAAAACTGTTGCATGCCAGATATTACGCATTTTATCATATTTTGTGCTATTTGTAAGTTCTATAAATATTTCTGAGCTTAGCTTTGGAACCCAATTAGTTTACTCTTAGCTATTTGACATTCAAAATCTTACTCCCCAGCTTTTTCTTCATCAGCCATATGTCCAGAGCTATATATTTTCCATACTAGAATCAAAACTTAGTTTTGAATACAATACTTGTGTTCCATCAATTATCTAGTTTTTCTATTTTGTTTTTTTGGGTTTTTTTTGGCCAGTCCTGGGCCTTGGACTCAGGGCCTGAGCACTGTCCCTGGCTTCTTCCCGCTCAAGGCTAGCACTCTGCCACTTGAGCCACAGCGCCGCTTCTGGCCGTTTTCTGTATATGTGGTGCTGGGGAATCGAACCTAGGGCCTCGTGTATCCGAGGCAGGCACTCTTGCCACTAGGCTATATCCCCAGCCCTAGTTTTTCTATTTTGTCAGGCAGAAATATATATTATTTGTGAGCTCTGCAGAAACTTTGAGAATTTTTCTCCTTGTTCTCTTCTTTAGATGTGTTTGAGGTTTACAATTGGTATTCTGATGTGCTTATTTTGGTGTGTGTGTGTGGGGGGGGGGTGATGAAGTGATACATGTGCATATTGGCATGCCATTGTTGTTGCTGGATCTGAAATATACCCCAAAGGTTTGTTTGTTAAAAGTTTGATTTTGAGCCTATGGAGCTACGCAGATAAGGTAGGAACCCTTCAAATTGAGGCCTAAACAGAAAGTTTAGGTCATTAGGATTGTTATTCCAAAGGGGATTGTGACATCATTTTCCCTTCCTCTCTCTTCACAACTGGCCTTGAGGTAGATGGTTTGCCCTATCACCTGCTCCTTGCCATGACGTTCAGACTCAACAAAGTCCAACAAAAGAACAAATGATGTTTGAAATGAGACCTCAAAAGCCATGAGCCAAAAGAAGTCTTCCTTGAGTTCACTTGCTTACTTTTTGTTACAATAATAGAAACTAACTAAAATACTTACGTTCTCAGATATTTTTTCTTTTTTTATGATTATTTCCTGAGTTTATGTTAGTCTTTACTACTATATTTATTTTTTACAGCATTAATTTGAAACATGAAGGAAATCTATTGTTTCCTTTATGCAGTCATTGCATCTATTCTAGACTACCTTGTAAATTCTAGCTGGCTTCCCAGGTTCTCTTAGACTCAGAGCAGGACTAGATTTGAGTTCCCCTTTCATGTACTGTACTTTAGGAAGTCTTCATAGGTAATAAACATAACCAGAAGGTCATTTCATTTGGTTGTTTTTACCTGTTACTTATTTCCTAAAAACTACAGTTTCATATATTTTGTCTGGGTTATTAGCTAAGGCAAGAGTGCAAATCCAGGGGCTGGGAATATGGCCTAGTGGCAAGAGTGCCACTAGGTACACGAAGCCCTGAGTTCGATTCCCCAGCACTATATATATAGAAAATGACCAGAAGTAGTGCTATGGCTCAAGTGGCAGAGTGGTAGCCTTCAGTAAAAAAAGAAGTCAGGGACAGTGCTCAGGCCCTGAATCCAAGGCCCAGAACTGTCAAAATAAATAAATAGAATGCCATATGTGACAAAGAGTTTTGTTTTTTGCCGGTCCTAGGACTTGGACTCAGAGCCAAAGCACTGTCCCTGGCTTCTCTTTGCTCAAGGCTAGCACTCTACCACTTGATCCACAGTGCCACTTCTGGCTTTTTCTATATATGTGGTGCTGAGGAATCGAACCCAGGGCTTCATGTATACGAGGCAAGCCCTTTACCACTAGGCCATATTACCAGCCCTGTGACAAATACTTTTTAAACATCTAGGCTTTTCTTTCAGAGTTAAAAAATTAAATTACTTGTAAGTGGTTCATTCAACAACCATAGGGCAGATGTTTCTGTAGAAGAAAAACAGATGAAGTACTCAAAAAAAGAGTGCAAAGTCAGTTTATTTAACTATCTTAGCAAGAAGCTAAATATAAAATACATCAAAAGAGAAAATAAAAGGATATTTATTTTAGAAAGGAATAAAATATTCTTTATTAGCAAGAGAGAATTTGAGTGAAAACTATTTAAATTCTTTGTATGTTATTAAATTTTTGTATTTTTTCTTATTTATTGTCAAAGTGATGTACAGAGAGGTTACAGTTTCATGTATTAGGAATTGGATATGTTTCTTGTACTGTTTGTTACCTCCTCCCTCATTCCCCCCTCCCCCTTTCACTCTCCCCTCATGAGTTTTTCCATTGGTTTACACCAAGCAGTTTTGCAAGTATTGCATTTGTAGTCGTTTGTCTTTTTATGCTGTGTCTCTTGATTTTGGTATTCCCTTTCACTTTACTAGTTTTAATACCAGTATATACAGTTTCCAATGTACTCAGATAAGATGCAGTGATAGTGCAGGTACAACCACAGGAAGGGGATACAAGAGAATCATCAACAATAATAGCTTCGGTTTCACATGGCATTTTGAAAGTAATTACAACAGTGATATATCACTCGTTTCCGTAACATGGAGTTCATTTCATTTTGCATTATCTATGCATTCACCTGCTGTGACTAGCCTAAACCTGTTCTAATTATTCCCTATGAGGGAGACCATAGAGTCCATGTTTCTTTGGGTCTGGATCACTTCACTTAGTATAATTTTTCCAAGTCCTTCCATTTCCTTACCAATGGGGTAATGTCATTCTTTCTGATAGAGGCATAAAATTCCATTGTGTATATGTACCACATCTGTCTACTGAGGGGCATCTGGGTTGGTACCATATTTTAGCTATGACAAATGTGCTGCAATGAACATTGTTGTGCTGGTGGCTCCAGTGTGTTCTTATTTGTGGTCTTTTGGGTAGATGCCCAAAAGTGGGGCTGCTGGGTCATAGGGAAGCTCTATGTTTAGCCTTCTGAGGAATCTCCATATTGCTTTCCAGAGTGGCTGAACCAGTTTACATTCCCACCAACAATGAAGTAGGGTTCCCTTTTGGCCACATCCCCTCCTTTGTATTTTTTCTGAAACTAAATTGTATAATATAAACTGTGCTTCATTCTCAGTTTTGTGTTGTTTATAAGGAAATCTAATTACTAATGACTTTTGGACAAACAATTTTACAAAAAAAATACCCTTCTGTTGTAAGAGTAATGAATGAGGCTCAAAGAAAAGTATAGAAACATGTACTAACTTTTGTCTTGCTATTTTAGGTTAGGTTTTTTTTTTTTTTTAGAAACATCATGAAGGGAATGAAGAACATATGATAAAAATATAACAAAGTGTCAGTGAGACAATGCTCTGAATAGTGAAATGGAAAGTAATATTTGGATGGAACCTAAAACAATGAAATGTTTTTGGAGTATTTCCCCAAAAGGAAAATGAATGTAGAAAATGAATATTTAAGAAGTAGACACCTTTTAAAATTCCCCGTTTCTGTAAAAACTTTCTTTAATCAAATGATTACTTTAATCCATATCAGAAACATAATTTGTTCTAAATCTTCAAAGAAGTTTGATGGAGGGCATTTCTGACCTTGAGATTTATAAAAGGATAGCATACATTAAATATACACTAATTTGGAACTGAGAGTCTATAAAAATTAGAAAAAAGAAAGTACTTGAATACTTTCTGAGATTAAAAGAGACTGACTTGAAATACCTTAGAATATGTAATCAGCCTTATGTTCCAATACATATACCAATTCTAATTTTTAAACCTAATTATTTACTTTGAGGATGTTTAAACACATTTTAATGAGATATATTTGGAATACTAAAATTTTAAATTTAAATTCTCTTGTAATAATTGTTGTGACCTAATTTCCCAGATCACATCAACTGAGTCTTAAAGACACAGTCTGACAGATCATATTTTAGCTTCAGAATACACTGATAAATTATTCCCTTCATTGCTACACCTTTCCCCATTCTCTTCCCAAACTATTTCTGAGTCTCCAGCAGTGTACCATGCAGTTCCTATATACAATCTTCTCTGCATTTAGATAACATCTACTTTTTAGTCTTTTCTTTTTTCATAATTTCAGTGAGATTTCTAAACTTTGAGAAGAAATGGCAGTGCTGTGTGGTGCAAAGGAAGAGAGGAAGTTTATACACACTAAATAGGGACTGATTTTATCCCTTCTTGACTAATATATGTCTCCTCTCTATTCTTAACATGGTAAAACCATAACTCAAAAATGGGAAACTACACTCTTCAAAAAGTGACTTAATATTTTGTTATATTGCCATTCTGCATGATTTCCAAATATCTTGCAAAGGTTTAGACAATTTAACATCCCATCAATAAGTAATGGATGCTAAGCATACTTTCAAATTACTTACACAAATGTAGTGATTGTTTAAGTCACATATGGCTGTCTCTATGTCTCTTATTAATTGCTCTGGAAAGTTCATACTATAATTTTTCCTCTGAAAATGGTTTACAATTGTGCAACATTTTCCAGTTTTCCAACAAAGCAAAGACAGACATCAGTTAGATAAAGCATGACTGAAAAATTATCACCCTGAAAATACATAAATTTTAAAAAGTTAAAATTATTTGGTTTACCTAATATTATGAATTTATGTAATTCATCTACTATTTCCAAGGAAATTCTTTGTGTTTTTATTGTCTTTTTTTTTTTTTTTTTTTTTTTTGTGGCCAGACCTGGGGCTTGGACTCAGGGCCTGAGCACTGTCCCTGGCTTCCTTTTTGCTCAAGGCTAGCACTCTGCCACTTGAGCCACAGCGCCACTTCTGGCCATTTTCTGTATATGTGGTGCTGGGGAATCGAACCCAGGGCCTCATGTATATGAGGCAGGCACTCTTGCCACTAGGCCATATCCCCAGTCCTGTTTTTATTGTCTTATAAGACCAAAATCTAATTGATGTTTTCTCAAATTCTTCCCTTGATCATGATTTTCAACTGTACAGCTATTTGCTGACAACTAAATATGGCTGAAATTTGTAAAACTCTAGAGTTATCACACAGGTAAGTTAAAGGTTAATCCAGTGTGATAGCTGGACATTTCTATAGACTCTATTCTACGCTTAAAATTAATATTTCAAATATGATTATATTTGAAGAAGTGTTGTTACGTGGGCAAATGTTTGAGGACTCATTTGATAAGATGAATAGCTTTATAACAAGTGAAGGAACAAGATATTACTCCTGTTCAAGGACATATGCAGAGGCAACCATTTATAATTTCATAGCAAGATTGTCTTCTAGGATCATTATTTCTATTTCGTATAACACTCTTACATATGCATGTGTAAATATTTATTTTATATCTTTTCTAATGTGAACATCACCATAAGAAACCAAGGACTCTGAGAAATCTCCATTTGATTTCCTTGCATTCCCACCAACATTGCAAGGACTTAATATTCTCCACACCATCCCAAAAATAATAAATTGTTGTGTTTTAGAAACAGGCATCTTTACAAATTGAAATGATTAAAAATAATCAAGGATAAAAAGTTATTTCTAGAATTGTTACATATTCTCTCATTGTGCTCTTGTTTAAAATTTACCTTGTGATGCGATATTTTAAATTGTAGAAATAAACCACACATTCACAGTGTTGTAGCCTTTCATCTGAAACTGATAGGCATTTTTATACCACTGTATAGAGATTCCTTCATAGTAGAGCAGATGGGCTTCTGTGAATCACTCTCATAGTTTGAGTCTTTCAGTTTTTTTCTACAACTAGTAAGAGAAACTCTGTACATTTAGGGACAAAAAGGTGGATGGGCCCAACCCAATATGCTACATAACTTAAGATCAGCTGAAAAGTAATTTTAAATACATCTGAAATATACTTTTAGGCATATGTCTCACAATCATCAAATAACACTAGTAGGCAAAGGAGTTAAGGATCATATTAAAATTCTGTCAGTCTTGGGTACTAATCAAGTCTTTAGCATATTTATTTACAATATTTAGTATATTTATTTAGTATGCATATTTATTATATTTATTAACCTAGCATATTTATTTACAATAGTATCTTTAAGTAATTAATTATTTGTATATATAATTATTTAGTATATCTGTAAATGATTTCCATTACAATGATTAATGAGCTTACATTATCACTGATGGTACATATGATTGCTTATACATTTATGTATATGCCAACCACACTAATCAATTCTAAAAAGTGTCTTTAGATTTTTATATCTCTTAATTAAAATATTACAGGGCTGGGGATATAGCCTAGTGGCAAGAGTGCCTGCCTCATATACACGAGGCCCTAGGTTCGATTCCCCAGCACCACATATACAGAAAATGGCCAGAAGCGGCGCTGTGGCTCAAGTGGCAGAGTGCTAGCCTTGAGCGGGAAGAAGCCAGGGACAGTGCTCAGGCTCTGAGTCCAAGGCCCATGACTGGCCCAAAAAAAAAAAAAAAAAATTAAAATATTACAGCATTATATTGAATAGTGACCCATGTACTGCAAATAATTCATGAAGTATGCTGATGCTCAATGGTGAAAAGGAAACACTTAACATCAACCTGGGCCCAGGATTCATGAGACAATGCATGAGATGAAACACTCATGAGAGATGATGAATCCGTCAGTAAATAGAGTTAATTTTTAATATTATGACTGCATAAGAAAATTATTATTCAAAGAATTAATAATTATGCCATATTTTAATATAATGTAGCAATATTTCAATAATTTAGAGTAAATGTCTTCAGAAAATGCCTTTCTAGGAGGACATTGTACCTAGTGCTTGGTTAAGCATTGATTTATAGCATTTGAAGGGTATGAATGATCAAGACATCCTCACTTCTTCTGAATAGAAAATAACAAAGGAAAACATGTTTATTCCACTACCAGGAAGAAATTGTTAGAAGGCTGTTATTTCTCAGAGGAAATAACTGGAACTAATTGATTTACTTAAAACAAGATATGAAAATATATAGTACCAAATATTTTTAATATATAGGCAATTTTCATTATACATATCAGTATCTACATTGTTACCCATAAAAAACAAATAAAATGCTTAGATTTGATTGACATCTTTCTTGTTTTTCTTTATATATTAATATTAATTCGTGCTAGAAAAAATACGTCTTTAAAAAAGCAGAGTAGTATAGCTTCCCATTGCTTTGTCAATTTAGATAAGAAAAGAATTTTTACTTTGAATTTAGTTAATAATTATACAGCCTGTAAGCAATAATTTCTCAGATTTTTGTTTTCTAACACTTCAATAAATAAGAGATTCTTTGAGATATCAATAATTAAAAATCTTTACACTTTACAGAGAGTTCTGAATTACGAAGGTAATTTTTCTCCTTCTGGTTCATCTGGGTAAGGAAGGAAGGTGATATGTGTAAGAGAAGAAGAGGGGAAATGCAATGAGAATACAAAATGATAGGACAGATGAAAAGTCTGGTGAAGGGCTGGGGATATGGCCTAGTGGCAAGAGTGCTTGCCTCCTGTACATGAGGCCCTGGGTTTGATTCCCCAGCACCACATATACAGAAAATGGCCAGAAGTGGCGCTGTGGCTCAAGTGGCAGAGTGCTAGCCTTGAGCAAGAAGAAGCCAGGGACAGTGCTCAGGCCCTGAGTCCAAGCCCCAGGACTGGCCAAAAAGAAAAAGAAAAAGAAAAAAGTCTGGTGAGACAGAAAGATGGCAAAGAATTTTCTATTCTAGAAAGCTACTTGTAACCAGGCACCAGTAGCTCACCCCTGTAATCCTTGCTACTTAGGAGGCTGAGATTTGAGGATTGTGGTTCAAAGGCAGGAAAGTCCGTGAGACACTTATCTCCAATTAACCAACTGGAAAACTGGAAGTGAAGCTGTGGCTCAAGTGGTAAAGCACTAGCCTTGAGCTGAAGGGCTCAGGAACAGCTTAGGAAATACATATGAAAGTACACACATATTTGAGTTCTATACCCATGTGCTTGCCATTTCATTGTGTACCCACATGATATTCCCTCAATGCCTGTTTTTGGGAGTAGGACAGAAGAAAAGTGAAGGGAAGGAGGGAAGAGAGGGGGCAGGGAGCAGGGGGAGGGAGAGGGAGAGAGAGAGAGGGAGGGAGGGGCAGAGAGGAAGGGGAGGAGAGGGAGTGGGAGAGAGGGAGTGGGAGAGAGGGAGGTGGAGAGGAGGGAAGGGAGGAGAGTGAGGGAGAGAGAGGGGAGGAAAGAGAAAGGGGAGGGGGAGGGGAGGGGAGAGGGGGAGGGGGGAGGGGAGAGGGGGAGAGAAGCAGTGTAAAATTCAATGCTTGGTTTGTTTTCCTCCCCGCTATTAGGAACATTTGGGGGATACCCCAAAAATTACACGTGTGCTCATCTATGGGGTAAAAATAAGATCTGTACAGCATAGAATGATCCATAGGCTAAAAAGCACTGCAAGTTTAGTAACAGCTTTTAGTACTCAAAGAAGGGAAATTTATAAGTTGAAAGTTACATAAAAAAATAGACAACTGATCATTACTTGCCCACTTTCCATCAACGCATACATCCCACAATTACACAGGGAAATACAAGACACTCCAGGTACTACTCTTGTATCTGGGTGTTGCTGCAGACTAGACCTAGTGCCAGGAACATAGCACAAGAATATGAGCCAGTGGAGTGGTGAGAAACTGTACTGCAATGCTACTATTACATAGTAATGCCTGAACACAGCAAGTACTTTGACTACAGGTGGTTAAATCTTCCAATGACTTCTGTCAGCAGCATAAATTTCAATACAGGAATGAAAGAAATTTGATTTTGGAAAAACATGACAAATATGACAGAACTATGACATCTGAAAAAGTCAACAAATTTACAGTTTCAGACAGGACAAGAATGAGGAAGAAAGTCCACACAAAAAACCTAAAAGAATGATTAATGAAATTGAACCTATATTAAAAAAGAGTAAATTGAGAGCATATAAATAACTTGCTATGTTATGCCAAGTCGCGAGAAGACCACCAAGAAGGCCACCAAGACTCAGATGTCCGGAAATGCAAAAGCAAGGCTTTATTCAGGCGAGCTGCAACTCAGGCCTCGTCCTACCCACCAACACAGCGGAGGTTAGGAGAAGCCCCGAGCTGCAATTGCACAGGGCTTATAAAGGCAAAAACCCAAAGTTACAGCAATCAGGTGTTCAAGCAAGATTAGGATATGGGTACAAATCTGATTGGCTCAGGGCTCGAGATATACGGGGGCAGTTAGAGTTAAGCATTCCCAGGCAGTTAGAGTTAAGCAGGGAGTTTCCTGACCAGCTGGGCCCTAATAAGCTTGTCCTGCTAGCCAGGATAATTGGTGGCCTCGGTTACTCATAGTTTAAACAGACAACAAAACGGGGACTGCCTGAAAATGGGGTTCACTTTACCTCTTCAGCTAAAGGATAAGAAAAGACTACAAATTAACCACCAAATCAAACAATGGAAACAAGGCAAGAGTAATTTAATAAAAATGCAGAAATTCTGAAAACACGAAACTCAAGTTCTAGATAGAGAGAGCCCAATAAGTTAAATAAAAACCCAGTGGAATGTCTATCCAATACAGTGGACTGTTGCTCTCTCTCTGACAGAGCAAGAAGGAAGAGAAAAATGGAAGAAGATAACTATAAAAGAAAGTAGTCACATTATTATTATGTACTGAAAATACTATCATATACTTGAAAAAAATTTAAAGACTACAACAACAAAAAAATGGTCTTATATGATAAACCCTTTTGGAAAGTGAGCAGACCCAAAATCATTGCACAGAAATCAATCCCTTTTCAGGTTTTCCATATTTAGAACAATGTTGGCTGAGTAGTATATCTCTATGATATACTACTTCTGGAACTAGGCCTGAAGGACTTGGTGGAGGACACCCTGGAAGCAATCTCGAAAATGAAAAAAATATGGGCCAAGCAGAAAGAAGAAAGAAACAGTAAAATGATTCAATACCCCTGCTGCCTGTCACTGGCTCACCACCTGAGCTCTGAGCTCGGATCCCATCCACCCTTGCTCAGGAGAGTACCACACTAGGCTCAAAGTAAGTAGCTTGAGAATGTATCTTAGGATCACTTGATGACTGCAAATGTGTGATCAAGACCAGGATTTTGAACAGCCACCAGTATCACTTGAAGGCATCACACAGGAGTAGGTTCTGCACTCTTCCTCCCACGTGGGTGTGGCTGAATGGGGAGAGACTTCAGGAGAGAGTCTCTTTGTGACTACACTCATTCCAACTAGGTCATAAGGGTCTGGCCACACCCTTTCACGTTTCTCACTGGCCAATGGCAGGCAAGAATTGAGGCCATGCCCATGTTCCATGCTTCCTAGATCCACTAGTGTTCCCCTGGCTCACACCAAGACCAGAAGGTGAAGGAGGTAGAATTGCTTTCTGGTGAATGAGAGAATTGAGGCGATTTGAAATCCTGTAGGAATTAGACATAGTTCAAGGTGATTGTGAGAATAGTGGTAATTTCAGAGAACTTGTGAATGCCCCCCCCCCCACACCACTTCCCAAGTCTGGGATGTCCCAAGAAATATGATGTGAAAAATCACCTGCAAGTTGCAAGTAAAAAAATCCTGGAAGAATACCTACAGAGTATTGGAACTAGGAAATTGAAAGGGAATACCAAAATTGAGAGACACTGGGTAAAAAAAAAGACAAACTACAAAAGCAATACTTGCAAAACTGTTTGGTGTAAGTGAACTGAACACCTCGGGGGGAAAGGGAAAGGGGGAGGAGAGGGGGGGGTATGAGGGACAAGGTAACAAACAGTACAAGAAATGTATCCAATGCCTAACTTATGAAACTGTAACCTCTCTGTACATCAGTTTGATAAAAAAAAATTGAAAAAAAAGAATACCTACAGATAAAAAGTCCTGGGAGATCCCTAGAAGACAAGAAAAAGAACAGAAAAGAAAAAGCCAATGTGAAGAGACACACCACTGGGAAATGTTAGGGGAACTGAAAGACAGCTGAGTGAAGGAGCTAAGTGACCAAGAATCTGCAGGAGTAACATGACAATTACCTGGCCCAGCTGCAGGAGCTCAGAGCCACCTGTGAATAGTGCATGGCCTCCAATAAGCAGCTGACCTCAAAGGAGGCCCTGAAAAAGCACCCCATCAGGCACACCTACCTGCTGGACCAGCTGAAGTAGGAGAAGGTGTAAAGCAAATTGAAAGCCCAGATGGTCAGTCAAAGACTAATGGAATTATCTCTAGTAGCTTGGAGGAGCAGTATATAGTCCTTTCAGAGGAAGATCATGTCATCTGCATAAAGGGAGTTTTACTTCTTCCTACTAGGATCTCCTTTATGCTTTTCTCTTGCCATATTGCTCTCACTAGAGATTCCAGTACTATATTGAAGAAGAGAGAGTAGACATCGTAACTTGTCCCTGATTTTAGAGGAAATGGTTTTAGTTTGGCAATATTAAGTATAAAGCTTGCTCATTATTTGTCATTACTATCATATACATGACCAACATTGGAAAACCCACTGTATTCTGTAAAGAACAGATGTTAATCCTGGATGAGTTGTATCAGGAGAAGGAAAAATGTGTCAGTCAGCTGGCCCAAGGGAAGATAGAGAAGTAGGAGCTGCTGTTGCTCCTTGCAAGATAAGCTGCTGGCAGCTGCCCACACCTGGCTATTGAAGCTAACCTTAGACCTCTAGGGCCTCAAGGACATGGAAGTCATGGAGGAGTAGCAAGGTTTTGGAGAAGTGACACTTGAAGAAAATGTGGAACCTGTCCAACCAAGGAGAGGCTGTGAAGTGCCTTAGTTCCTCACAAACCCCACTACAGAGTAGTTCCTACTGCTCCTGCCCATCCCTCAGAATGAAGAAGAACTTGGGCAGCGACCCTCACTTCTCATTGTTCTACAAAACTGATGCAAATGATGACTATTACCTAAATACCTAGCAACCACCACCTACAGAATTGGGCTTCTGTCCTTTTATGGGTACTTTGGGGCATGGCAGTTGGGTTCAATTCTCTTGGGCCTTATTATAATGGGAAAGAGGTAGCAAGTTATAGGCCAGAGAATGTAGAAGTTTGGGGAGGTGGCCCCAATTCTAACATCTAACAGTCCATTTATTTGTCACAGAAGGGTACAGGTAAAGATACTATAAAGAGTAAATTGTTTACAAGGTAGAGAAGGATGGCCTGATAGTATACTACTGTTCTATAGTCATGATAGTCATTATTTTATGGCATGCTTTCATAATGCTATATTATCTTACTTTCATAATATTATAGTCCTAATTTTTATATAATGCTTTTATATCCCTGTGTTGTATATTTATGCTAATGACTTCATTTTATATGTTGGTGTAGTCACAGTAAAGTCAGTGGCATTTTTCAAAATATATTGAACTCTGTATCAGCAATAGTGAATTTATGTTAAAATGCTGGATTTGTCTACCACAGCTGGTTTGAACTGAGTTCCACAGATCTCAACTCCCTGAATATTTCATAATACAGAAGGAAACCATTGGCTACTAGGGGACAAATCTGTATTCTTAGAAACAGCAAATCAGAGAGAGAAAAGAGGAACTATATAAAACTTCCTCTACACTAACTTTAAGATTAAGAATCATTGAAAAAAATAAATTTATTCATTTTTGCCTGACTTATGTAAATATACCTCCTTACACATCATCATTGTAATAACAATACCATGTAAAATAATTACTTTAAATATTCATATGTGAATATATATTGAAAAAAGTTTTTACTTTTAGTTGAACCTGAAGTAAGAAAATGCAAAAACTCAATACAATGCCCTAAATTGTACTTTTCAATTATTTTTAGAAATTTCAAAAGTATTTTAAATTGAATCTGTACTTTTGGGTTGTTGTTTTTTTTAGGTCTGTTTTGGTGAAGTTTTTAACTTAGTGGCTGAAGAAGGAGTTCATGTATAAATAACATAGTTGTTGTCATCACTAGAATTTCACTCTAATAGACAAAGACAAAATGACACAAAACATTTACATGAATCTAGAGTCTCCTCTTACACAAACTATCCTTTTGATAATATTATTTTTTATTTTTACGTTTTTGCTTTATAATAGGCTACTCAGGTAGAATCCTTCCTAAAGAGCAAGAAGGATGACATCATGTTTTGATTCTTAAGCAAATTACAAAAGCTTTCTCTCAAGGCTGGGGATATGGCCTAGTGGCAAGAGTGCTTGCCTCGTATACATGAGGCCCTGGGTTCGATTCCCCAGCACCACATATATGGAAAATGGCCAGAAGTGGTGCTGTGGCTCAAGTGGCAGAGTGCTAGCCTTGAGCAAGAAGAAGCCAGGGACAGTGCTCAGGCCCTGAGTCCAAGGCCCAGGACTGGCAAAAAAAAAAAAAAAAAAAAAAACGCTTTCTCTCAAAATCCTTGGTCCTCATACTTGCTTCTCTAAATTTCCCTCTCACAAGGACAAATTTTACTGATTGTTACTGCATTGTTTCAAATTTCCTAGTCTAGAAAGAATTGCTTTAATCTCAAACAGACAGAGCTCAAGAATAAGACACACCACAGGATTTCAAATTTCCTTGTCAAAAGAAAAACCTAATCAGATGACAAGAAAGCAAGGTCTAGGGCTCTATTAAGATGGCCTTTAGGGGCTGGGGATATAGCCTAGTGGCAAGAGTGCCTGCCTCGGATACACGAGGCCCTAGGTTCGATTCCCCAGCACCACATATACAGAAAACGGCCAGAAGCGGCGCTGTGGCTCAAGGGGCAGAGTGCTCTAGCCTTGAGCGGGAAGAAGCCAGGGACAGTGCTCAGGCCCTGAGTCCAAGGCCCACGACTGGCCAAAAAAAAAAAAAAAAAAAGATGGCCTTTAGGTTTAAATATTTGAATGGTGGATAAAATCAACCAATACCAGCCAAACTAAAACAGAGAAAAACAAAAACAAGAAAATGTCCCTAGACTGTTATTCCAGATGCTGCAGGAAAAATAGTCATTTTTCCTCTCCGCATCCAGGATTAACTAGCTTCAAGTGAATAACATCTAAAGAGCAATTGTTTTTTCCTCCCTGGTTCACCAAGGCTAATATTTGGTGTTTATACTTCATATCTGAAGTCTAGTAGTTTCATGTTAGATCTAACCATTATTCCAGATATATCCCATATGCCAAATAAAGAGACATACTAAAGGAAAAGGAAAATGATTTATTACATGACAATGCAGGCTCGGCCATCTGTAAAGGCTGCTGGTTCAAAGTGGAGATCTGGTCCTAATAGTTCCAAATCTTGTAACTATCTTGCCTAGTTGTACAATAGCTCAATCTTTGTTTCTAGAGGCCTAGTAAGTATTTTGTAGCTTTGGGCTATTTTCCTTAAGATATCAAGAAGAAGGTGCCACTTAATGGAAGGGCAGTTTGTCTTTTCCCACACAGATTCTTGATGGCGATTTCTATTTTTCCAGGAACTCAAGAAGATTGTAAAATGATAGTTCATGGAGTGGTTTAAATCAAAAAGCACCAATGCAAAGGAGGCATCTTGATGCTCAGTTTTAGTTAACTCACAGGCTCACCAAAAGCATCTTATAGGTTGCTTCTTACAAATGCTTTCCATACCTTGTGAGTTTTAACCTCTGATTCAGAATGCCCAATTTCTGCCTGTTTCCCAACTTTCATCTAAAGTCATGTCTCTGAGTTTCAGTTATGAAAAATAATTCAGAGTATCTCACAAGTAGGTGCACTCACACAGTAATTTTTCAAGTTTGACATATGGAAAAATTTAAAAAAAAAACACAAAATTGTCCTTCTTGCCCTCCAGGAAATGAGAACTAATGACTTGTAATGGCAGCTGTTATCTGCTGCCTTTTCTTTTCCTCTCTAAGCAAAGAGAATATACAGGATCATGTCTCTGGAAATACAGACCACTAGACAATGGTTCTATATGATAAGGATGGCAGCTGCCATTATTCTGAAAAGGGGAATGCCCCTGGATCTGCTTGATACACAGGAGTAAAAATGAATTTTAGTAGGATTTTCTCTTCCCATGTATGATAGCTGTCTTTCTGTCTACCCATTTGTAGAACTGCAGAAGGATTTCACTCTTTCAAAGGAGATGGAAGATTTAGACAGCTCATCTTCAGCCTCCCAGACCTGGTAACTTAGTATCTTAAGGAGCTACAGTAGAAGAGAAGCATGACTACTTTTCAGTCACTTCCTAGTTTGATATTTGAGTCTGGCTTTTTAAATTTTTTTTAAAGATAATGTATTTTTCCCATCTCACTCTTTACCTGTCATACACTAGTTTCTTAATTGCTACCTAAGATAGAAAATGCATTCTGGACATACATTACTTTTGAGTTAACTAGTTAATTTTAATGTGGGGTTTAAACAGTGAAAAAACTTGACAAGAAAATCTTAGTATATAAAACAAGTTTTTGCAATTGGTTTTAATTACTGCTTTTTTTCCCTTCTTTGCCCTACTGGGATGAGATATTTTGATTGAATTTGTATTAATTCATGTATTGCATTTTTGTATGCAAGGAATTAAAGTACATAAGCAGATAGATAAAAATGGATTTTCTTTACTAGCTAATTTTTTAAAATTAAAAATAAATAAAAATGTATAATGGTGTTTATTTTATTGACCTAGCTTATTTAATAAGTAACACAAAAGTCACACTTCATATAATACTTGGCACATGGAAATCATAAATAAAGTGTAGACAAAACGACAAGTGGGTAATAAAGAGTTCATTGTGGTAAGTCTGAATGGAGAAAGATGCTTAGAGTTATAAGATTAAAGACTAAAACAACCAGATAGAATTAACATAAGCATTAGGATTATTGAATTTGTTTATTATTAGTAAAATAGTCAAATGAAAAATTGATATTCATAAATTCATAGTCAATTTTGAAGATACACTATGTCACCAATTTTAATAATTTCAAAGTTGCTTCTATCACTAGCTTGCCTTATTAGTCATGAGTAGTTAGAATAATGAATTGGTGTATAATGTTTGAAAGTTGTTTCTTTTTAAATTTAATGTAAGGGTTATATCCAGACAGAATACAGTTACATAAGCAAGGTAATAGGTACATTTATTGTTGAACATTATTACATGCTCCCTTTTTACTTCTACTTTCTCTCCTCTCAGCCCCCTGCCCCCCAAGTTGTAAAGTTCATTTCCAACATAGTGTCTTGTGAGTATCATTGTTACATTAGTTTATCTTTTGTCTCCTTCCCTTCTACATATCAGATAAACCTATATACAAGACACATGGTACCAAAACAAAAACAGTGACAACAGAGGATAAACCAAAGGAAAAAAGAAAGAAATAACTTCACACAGTACATTAAAAACAAAAAGAAAACCAGAACAACCCCCCCAATCTTTTTTCATATCTTAGAGTTCATTTCAATTAGCATCATTTTATTTAGTCATATGAACAAAGCTATTAAGCTATTGTGACCCTCTCTTAAGAGTATCCTATACACATCCCACTTATTACAGATGAGGGAAACCATGAAGCCTATATTTCTTTTGGTCTAGCTTCACTTCATATAATTTTTCCAAGACTTTCCATTTCCTCACAAATGGAGTAAAGTCATTGGTTCTGATAGAAGCACAGAATTCTATTGTGTACCTATATCCAATTTTCTTGACCCACTGATCTACTGATGGGCATCTGGTTTAATTCCATATTTTAGTTATAGTAAATTATGCTGACATGAACACAATTGTGCTGATAGCTTTACCATGGCCTTGTTTATGGTCATTTGGGTAAATGCCCAGGAGTGGGATTGCTGGATCCTGGGGAAGCTCTACGTTTAGTCTTTTGAGGAACCTCCACAGTGCTCTCCAGAGTAATTTAGCCATTTTATATTCCCACCAACAATGTAGCTTCGTTCCCTCTTGGCCAGCATCTATTGTTTTCCTTTTCTTTTTATTTACATTTAGTTTGCTGTAAAGGTAATGTGAAGAGAGGTTAGAGTTATATAAGTAAGATAATGTCTGGGTTTCTTCAGGAACACTGTTATTCCCTCCTTTGTTTTTCTCTCTTTCCCTCCCCATCCCAACTCTCCCTCTCCCCAAAGTTGTAGAGTTCATTTCCAACCTAACCTCTTCTGAGCATCAGTGTTGCATTGGTTCACCCTTTTTCCTTCTTTTTCTCCATTTTGTTACTTCCCTCCACTTACCCAAATCGGGTAAACATATATACAAGACACAGAATAGAAGAATCAAACAGTAACCACGGGGGATAATCCAAAGGCAAAAAGGGAAAGAAAAGAAGAAAGAATTCATATAATACATTAAAAACAACAACAACAAAAAATGATCACAAACAATGCCACACTAAAGCTACAAGCACAAGTATATTCATTGCAGCATTATTTACCATAGCTCAGATATGGAACAAACCCAGATGCCCTTTAGTCGATTAATAGTTCAAGAAAATGTGGCATATATACACAATGGAATTCTATGCTTTCATCAGAAAGAATGGCATCACCCCTTTCATAAGGAAATGCAAAGACTTGGAAAATTAGTATATGTCTATGACAGCTATAGCAGAGGATCACAATAACTCAACAGATATGTTCATATGACCATATAAAATCATGCTAATCCAAATGAACCCCAAATATGGAACAAGAGGGTTTCTTTTTGTTCCTGTCCTTGTTTATTTTGTTGCTTTTAATGTACTTTTTACTTGATAATAGCCATTTTAACTTGGGTGAAGTGGAAGCCCAATGTGATTTTGACTTGCTTTTTTTTAATAGCCAGAGGTGTTGAAAATTCCAGTTGTCTATTGGCTATTCTAATTTCCTCTGAAAAACAAGTCTCCTCTTAATCCTTTAGTCAACTTATTAATGTGGTGGTTGTTTCTTATGGGTTTTTTTTATTGGGGGTGGTTAATTTTTGAGCTCTAGGTATATTTTTGATAGAGACCCTTGCCGGTCCTATAGTTTTTATGATAAAGATTTTTATGCCCAAGCTTGTGTACAAAGAAAAATTTGGAGATTGGCTGTTTGTTCTAGCTTTACAATTTAATGAATAGGATATTTGTGGGTAGATCACTTAAAAAAAAATCTTTATTTACCTCAACATCCACCTCTGGAAAAAAATCATGGAGTACAAATCAGACTTAGCACTTGGGACTATTTCGGTCCTCAAAATCATTTAAAAAGACAAAGCACTGATTTGAAACATTATAAAAGTATGCATTATTACTAAAGAGTACACTAGAGCTAATGTGGAGTTAAAAGTTTTAAAAAATTGTATTTCATGCAGCATCCAAATGAATGGATTAAATATCATGTCATTCTACGACACAGTCCTGTCCTTGAATTTCTTGGGGGTAACTCTTTCCCCTTAATGTTTAGATTGACTCTTTCAGGTAAGTCATTTGGCTAAAACTGGTTATATTAACTGAAGACTGTTGCAAATTGTCAATGGGTAAATGCATATGAAAGCTATTTGATAAGAAATCTGAACTCCATGTTATGAAAGCCACTGTTATATCACTGTAGTAATCACTTTCAACATGCCCTGTGAAGCCGTAGCTTCTATTGTTGATGATCCTCTTGTATCCCCTTCCTGTGGTTGTACCCGCACTATCACTGTATCTTATCGGAGTACCCTGGAAACTGTATATACTGTTATTAGAACTAGGGAAGTGAAAGGGAATATCAAAATCGTGAGACAAAGGATAAAAAGAAAAAAAAATCCAAAAGCAATACTTGCAAAACCATTTGGTGTAAACTAACTGAACAACTCATGGGGGAGAGGGAGAGTGGGAGGGGAGAGGGGGAATGAGGGAAGAGGTAACAAACAATACAAGAAATGTACCCAAGGCCTAATGTATGAAACTGTAACCTCTCTGTACATCACTTTGACAATAGATTAAACTAATAATAATAAATTAAAAAATCTAAAAAAGAATCTTACTACTTTTTTATATGTCTTAAAGAAATTGAGGTCTAAAGGAATAGAAACACATCATTCAGAAGCAAAAAACTGAGTTGTTGATATTAACTTACTACCAAAGTTAATATTACTTCTCTTGTCTGTATACTAATGTAGCTAGTGAAAAGCACTTAATGTGTAAAGGTGTGAAAAATAAGAATGTGCAAAAAGCATTTCCTGAACTGGTTTTCAAATACTGAGAGACTTTTTTCTTGCAAATGTCAATTCAATCTGTTCAAAGCACAGATATTGTGTATTTTTGTTACAGAAATAAATTAGTAGGAATGATAAAATATAGAGTGAGTTGATAAAAGTAAAGCTACATTTTGTGCCTTTTACTAGTAGTTTCAACAGGTCTACAGGATAAAGTTGAACAATTCATAGAGAAGGGATTATTAAGAATCCAACGATGACATAGGAAGGAACAAACCTGGGGTTTGCTAAATGAAACTTGATGTGAGTTATTTCAATCCCCGACAGTTAACTAACATTGCTTCAAGAGCTTTAAAAAAAAACATCAATGACCAGAAACCGTATCAGATGAAATTGCATATTTTAAAATCTCTCTGGATATGCACAGAATTGACAACCGTGGACATAATAAAATGAGACTTGCTATTGCATTACCTGAGAGCAGGTTAAACACGTAGGACTCAGGCTCAACTCAAGCCCCACTGAGTCAGGATCTTCCCATTAAAATGTTAGAAACACTAGGGTAAAACTCTCAACTCAGTACATAAGATCCAACCTCCATTATGCAGAATCACACAAATTCACCTCAAATCCCCCCAAGTAAAACTGGCTATCCCAATAGGATTTTGTCTGTTCCTTTTTCAACATTCAAGCATTTGAAGAAATCTTATTAACATTACATGAATTCAGAACTGCAATATCAACTGATTCGTATATTTTTAACTTAAAAAATGTATTGGAGTCCAAGTTACAAACAAGGAAACCACCATGAGTGTTCTCCATTCTAAATAACCAAGAAGATCACTTGCTTCTTTCACTTAATTCCTAATACTTTATATGTTTCTCCCCAAATTATTATGTAAGGAAGAAATAATGGCTGTTTCTATGGCATGGGTATAGGCTGTGTTGATGTTTGCATAGGATGTCTTCAGCTCCAAACACATCAATTTATGCACATTAAAATGTGAAACTCCATGAATGTCAATCACATTACAAAAACCAGAAAGGGGATAAAGGAACTTAAGATATCCAAATCAATTTCAGAATAACTCTAAGACAAAGCTATGCAAATAATTTGTAATTCTTAACAAAACACACAGATGCAGAAAATTTGCTGTAAGGAAATGCTTTCATATGAAGTACATACCATTGCAAAGATGAGCTTAATGAGATAAATCATAATTGTATGTGCATTCCATAGCTTTTGGTGAGTGACTTATTCTGCACACTTGGATATTCTGATTATTTTCTTTGTGCTATTTCCTAAAAGTCTAAAGAAATCTCAATTTCTGAGAAGTTAGGAATAACATTTTATGGATAGAGATAGTTATAGAGATAGTTGATAAATGACTGTATCATAATGTAATCTGATGTTTTAATATATGACTATTAAAAAAGATAGAAAGCAGTAATTGGGCTGGGGATGTGGCTTAGTGGCTGAGTGCTTGCCTACCATATGTGAAACCCTGGGTTCGAATCCTCAGTACCACATAAACAGAAAAGGTTGAAAGTGGTGCTGTCACTCAAGTGGTAGAGTGCTAGCCTTGAGCAAAAGAAGCTCGGCGACAGTGTCCAGGCCCTGAGTTCAAGTCCCAAACTGGCAAAGAAAGAGAAAAAGAAAGAAAGAAAGAAAGAAAGAGGAAGGAAGGAAGGAAGGAAAGAAGGAAGGAAGGAAGGAAAAAAAAAAGCAGTAATCTCTTTGTGTTTGTTTCATTCAGCATCCGTGTTTGAATGGAAGGATTCCATTATCTTTCTAGGTCAATTTGCTACCACTTGAGCTATTGATACCATTCTTTAAGCAATGATTTAAAAAAGAAAAACAATGTGCAAGTTTGTGTAAACATAAGCACATAAAAATGTGAAGAAAATATAAATAATCTCTTTTTTTTTTTTTCCAGTCCTGGCCCTTGGACTCAGGGCCTGAGCACGTTCACTGGCTTCTTTTTGCTCAAGGCTAACACTCTTCCACTTGAGCCACAGCACTTCTGGCTGCTTTCTATACATGTGGTGCTGGGGAATCAAACCCAGGCCTTCATATATATGAGCCAAGCACTCTTGCCACTAGGCCAGATTCCCAGCCCCTAAATAGTCAAATTAATTAAAATCAATGTGTCCCAATGAAAACATTAAATAAGGATATAGAATAGTCAAATAAAATATAGAATAATCCACCTACTTTATGTCAAAAGTTTGAAATGTTTTATTTTTATTCAATATTTTATCAAAAATGACTTTTTAAAAATAAATATTATTGTTAAGAAGATGTAGAGAGGGGTTACAGTTACATATGTGAGGTAGTGAGTACATTTCTTGTCATACTTGTTACTCCCTCATTTTTCTCCCACCTTCCCTCTGTTCCAGTTCGCCACCCCCCTTCTTGGTTGTATAGTTAAGGTCCAACATATGTTTCTTGAGTATCACTGTTGCATTAGTTCAACAATTCTTCGTTGTCTCAAAGTTTAGATTGTGATTTCCCCTTCCCTCCCCTGATTCAAATAAATGTATATACGATACCCAGGTTACCAAAATCAAATACAGTGACAAGTGGGGATAAACTGTAGGAAAGTAAAATTAAAGAAAAAGGGAATAATTTCACATAGTGTATTAAAAATGACAACCATGAAATACTCTTGTTTCCATATGTTGGAGTTAATTTCACTTCACATTAACTGAAGTGAGCTAGACCCAAAGAGACATAGATTCCACAGTTTCTTTCATTGGTGGTAATTAGTATATGTCTAGGAGAGTCCTAGCAGAGGATCACAATAGCTCAATAGCTATGTACATATGATCATATAAGATGAAGCTAAGCAAAATTTTAATTAATAATTACACTCCCACACAAAGCTGTGAAAACCACTGTGTCCATCCAAAACCAGAAAAAAGCAAGTTTATTTAAAGAAAGCATTTTGTGAGAAAGGTAGAACGAAGACATCTGAAATGCTTTCCCCTCAAGGCCTGGGCACTGTCCTTGAGGTGCTTTTTGCTGAAGTTTGGCACTCTACCACTTGAGCCACAGCACCACTTTTAGCTTTTTCTTTTTATGTTGTACTGAGGAATCAAACCAAGGGCTTCATGTATGCTAGGCAAGCACTCTACTACTAAGCCACATTCCCAACCCCCTATTTATATTTTAAAAACAGGTTTGATAATCTATTATGTTGTAGGTGCAGCTACTTGGGTAACAGCTGGATCCCAGATGGCTTGTCCCCTGTAATGTAATGAACTGTCACATGGGATGCCTCTTTCTCATACGTTATTAACAGTGTACACTAGGAGTCATTTAGTCTAGTACAAAAGCTAAAGTTTCTGTGTGCCTTTGGATAAGTCATGTTTGTATTTATTTTCTTTTTTCTAAAACATGACTAATAAGTAATTGTGTCTACTTAATGTTCCCATTGTGTGGAAAGTTGAAAAGATATCTAAAGTTATAACAAATTGTCTGATTCAATCTGTGCTTAATGAATGATTATTATGTTCATGACTACTCTAAATACTACTTCTCTATATGTGTCATAACAGGAAAATAAAAGTACTTTGATCCCAGTATTTACTAAATCTTATGTGAGCGTATGACAATGATGAATTTCTTTTCTAAATCATATCTGATCTATAGAACAGAAAGAGCTTCTAGGACTTTCTGAATGTATGCAGAGTTCCAGTAGTCTATCATTTGCAATTTTGCTTTATAACAATTTTCTATATATTTTCTATATGCATTTAAATTCCAAACGGTATGATTCCGTGTTACAGAACCTCAGAATGCAAGAAAAAACACTGTATTTGATTGCACATGGCATTCAGCTTTAAATGATGCCATTCCTCTGAAAACTTATTTCCAATTCCACTTTAATTCAAGAAAGAAATATATATTTAACTATGAATAGCAACTGTTAGAAAATGGAAAAGGAAAGAGTTGAATGAATGAATGTATTTTGCTGTTTAAGACACGTGTTGACCTAACTCTTTCAGTGAAGCCACTTCTAATATCCCATTTAATTGTGAATTCATAAATGAACTAATGCATGGATGAAATTCCATCACTATGATACATTTGCCTCTTAGAAACACCAACAGCTCATGAAAAGTCTACAAAGAAGGAGCCATTTGATGGCTCTTATTTTCATATCCAATATAACAAATAGTGAAGCCTGGAAGTAAAATTGATTTACATAAATTTCACCAGGATCAACTCAGTAGATAATGTCATAATAATGAGCTAACATTACAATATGTTCAACTGAAGCATTGATTTAGTTGCTAATAAATGAAGTTCTCCTTTGAAAAGGAATAATCCTTGAACAATACATTTTTAGAGATTATATATGAAGTACTTTAATATATATCAGGGATACTAAACAAATCATTAGGTAGAAATGGAAATACCAAGATGACATAGTGGAGGAACACAGTGGTACATGCAACAATGGTTGCAATGATTCAGTTACATTCATAGAACTTTGAAGTGTACTTACTTGTAGTTTGTATTTAACTGAAAATATACTTTTTGGAGCAAAATGCGTATTATGTGTATTATATCACTACATGTAAGTATATATATTCAATAATATGAACACAACATCTATACATATATTTACTTTGGATATATTACATATATAATACAATAATAATATGCATTGTATAATCTAATGTTAGTATATAATTCAACACAACATATAATTTAGTATAAACTTTATATATATGCAACTTATTTTATGAAATAAGGATATTTTCATTTTTAGTCATTGAGTGTAGTTGTATTTATTACCTAAACTGCTTTACACATACACTATTTAAATATGCTTACTGTTTCATTTTGTTCTCAAATGCAAAATTTAAAGTTGGTTTAAAATAGTGCTGCAAAACTTAAATTCAACACTTGTCCCAAAAGATTAGACCTCTTAAAAGAAATGAATTATCAGATACTTGCAAAACAGTTGAGTTGAAAAATAAAACACAGTCCAATTTCAGATATATTGAAATTTCTCAGCACTACAGAAGCAGAACAAAGCCAGATACATCAATCTTTAGATTCCTTTTGCTTTCATTAATTTTTGAAATATAATATTAAATAGAACTCATACATCATTACAAGTTTTCAAATATTGTTTTCTTGTGAATTTTCAAGCTATTCAAAAACAGTGAATTGCCCACACTTGAAAATTCTTGTAATTTTGCCATTCATAAATGACAATTAGCTTTAAAAATGTGTAAGGTGCATCACCAGGCAGTACATCTTCTAACAAACAACAGCTTAAATAATTTTACACTATTTTAAGATTACAAAATATGTACTTATATCATTTTGAGTTCACCTGTTTTCATTTATTGGAAGGCAAAATACTTTGCTTCCTTAAAAGGACAAGGAAAATATGTAGAGCCTGCAAATGCCATATCCAGTTCTAAGTGTTGTGGAAGAAAGTGGCCATTCTCTTGACATTATTTCTCTCTCAGGTATGGTTCCAGAGAGAAAGAGGTAAAGGTCATTTATCATCCCTCAGTCCTCTGGTCCACTTAACTCTCAGAGCCACATGGACCTACCACCAAGTTAACAGGTACTCCTAACCTGGAAGCAGACAAATCACAGGCTCTCTTCAACAAAAACCTATAGCTTTATAGTAGCAATAGTGGGCATAACATATCTGTATTGTTTGTGATAAGTTTTATAACTTTGCAATGATTTCCACCTGTTATTTAATTGTAACTCAACTTTGCATCTAACATTGCTACACTAAAGTGGGTTGAGACAGTAAGAAGGCAAGTAGTGTGACATTTATCAAGGAGCATTGTGCTTATAAACTGACTTATGAAATTGGACCTTTATGTACAACTACTCAAATATAAAAGTAATGGAAATAAAAAGGTGATGAATTTGGACATTTGAATCAAGAATGTCTGACTTATGGGAGTTGTTAAAGATGGATGGGCTGGGAATATGGCCTAGTGGCAAGAGTGTTCGCCTCGTATACATGAAGCCCTGGGTTCAATTCCCCAGCACCACATATATAGAAAATGGCCAGAAGTGGCACTGTGGCTCAAGTGGCAGAGTGCTAGCCTTGAGCAAAAGAGAAGCCAGGGACAGTGCTCAGGCTCTGAGTCCAAGGCCCAGGACTGGCCAAAAAAAAAACCAAACAACAAAAAAAACTAAACATGGATGCATCATTTTAACTTTCTATAAGCAATGAGTATTCCAATTGTACAGAGTTACCAATTGCATTGACTCCTCACACCTCTGCTGTTGCTATTGTGTTAGATATTACCAATATTTCATGAAGTTTTAATTTATAGTCTATAGCCACAAAGAGAACTGTAAACTGTTAACCACCCACAAATGATTTATATTGTTATATACAATTATTTACAATATTTACCCACTTCTTCAAATATATTTTTCAAGAATATTATGTTCTTATTCCTTCTTTATCCACTCAGTATGATGAGCAAAACTGGTGATGAACAGTTTCTGATGAGCAAAACATTAACTTTCAAAATTATAAAATTTAAATTCTAAAGTTTTATAAACCTGTTTATCTGATTCTTGTTACTACCCTTGTTCTGTGTATTAACCTTTATGCCAGTGAAACAATTTCTTGAAAATATGTATAGCAGTTCCAATGATTCTCTCTCCCTCCCTCCCTCTCTCTCTCTCTCATCAACACTGGGGCTTAATGTCAGAGTCTGGTGTTCTCAGGTTCTTTGCTCAGGGATGCTGCTCTGCTCTTTGAGTAACACCTGTAGTTCTGTTTTTTTTGCTGTTAGCTGAAGATTCAGTCCCAATGACATCACTGTGTAGGCTGGCTTCCAGCTGTAGTATTCAGATCTTAATCTCCTGAGTAGTTAACATTAAAGGATGTGTCATTGGCACCTAGTTCAAGTTTTTGTACTCGCTGAGATGCTTAAATTAACCTCTTAAGTTTTGGAAATTGCAGACATTACTTTATCAAATGTTTTATTCTGTCATAGTATCACCTTCTCTTGCAGCAATAACTCCAATTTCACTGCTATCACATATTTTGATAACATTGCCCAAATTATTAAGTCATTAATTGTGTTTCTAATGATCTCTTCTAACTGTATGGACTCTGTGTCTCATCAAAACGCAGTAACACATAGAAATCTGAAGATACATCAACTACTATTATAGAAGTAAGAGAAAAATATAAATACTATACTATGTATACAATTTGTATTATGTTTTATTTTAAATTTGTTTGATTTTGAGTTTGCTGTTTTCCTTGTAACTCCGTCAATATTCTGACTTTTAAATTCATTCTAGATAGAACATACATTGTTGTTGTTATATTGTTACTAATATTGTTTTAACTTCATATTTTGTTATGTCAACTTCATACTTAATTTTATTTCAAATCGATATTTCATATTATCTCAACTTCATGTTTTAAGTAATTTTTACTCACATCTCTGACAAAAAAACCTTTAAAATATTTGAACTACTTTTATCCAATAAAATTATCATTAAAATGGATTCTGTCATTATCAGTTTTAAAGCTGGAATTGAATTGCAATAATCTATCATTTTGATCTATTTTCATACATATAATTCCAGTGGAT
Source organism: Perognathus longimembris pacificus (assembly GCF_023159225.1). Classification (NCBI taxonomy): domain Eukaryota; kingdom Metazoa; phylum Chordata; class Mammalia; order Rodentia; family Heteromyidae; genus Perognathus; species Perognathus longimembris. Next base: position 16,044,321 of record NC_063168.1, on the reverse strand, counting down.
TTGCAATCCATTTGGTGAAAGGCTCATACTGCTTATGTTGTATTTAAATAAATGTGAGTTCTTTTGTAATAATTTATGCAACTCCTTCAGGATATTTAATTGTTCTCGAAGCAGTATTTCCACATTGCATTTTAGCTTGTGCATGAGATGAATGTCAACTTTTTCATTAAAATTATGTTATGCATGAAAATGTACTTCTTAATGAATGGTGTTATTATCTGTAGGAAGCAAGCATGAAGAGGTATTTGCTCTTTTTGTGGAAAAACGCTGTATTCAATTGGTGGAGTGTACACAGCTGTGTTTAGGTTCATCAAACATCTCACAATAAACATCTGAGATTTGCTACATTTCCAAATGTGTTGTGCGACATGCATTTCCCCTTCTTTACAAGCATGAAGAGTGTCTCAAAAGTTGCTATTTTATCTCTATCAAAACACAAACATAAAGGGTTTGCTGTCAATAAGTCATTTAGAATGGATTTATGGCTTGTGTTTTCTATTTTATATTACAAGATAGCTCAGAAGTAAACAATCCAAGGCCAAAAGCATCCTGATATCATTTCTAAGACTTTGTTATATCATGAAATAATGTGTTCTGATGGGCTAAATGCTGACAACATTATTCGGGCTCCAACTCAAGTTAGAGAGCTAGCTGTATGACAGTTCCTTGCTGCTCGGATTAGGAATTATTTAATCAAAATTTCCAGAAAGATAAATGGAAGTTCCTAGAAGCCTATCTTCTAAAACATTAATTTGAAATTTGATGAGTCATTGATGTCATATAACTGAGTAGAACAAAATATGATTGATAATAGAAATATTACACTTTGAATGTAGTATCTGAACATCCCTTTAAATAATTTTAACCTTTTATATAGCCTAGTATCCTTCTAATAATCATTCAGATGTTGCAATTTTTGTTATGTTTGCTTCAATTTCTGTTCTTCCTGTTATTGTTCTTCTTTTATGAGGCAGTACTGGGACTTGAAATCAGGTCCTGAGCACTGTTACTGAACTTTTTTTGCTGGTACTCTACCACTTGAGCCACAGCTTTGTTAATTGCTCTTTTGGTAGTTAATTGAAGGTAAAAGTCTCATGGACTTTTCTGCAGAGGCTGGTTTCAAATCATGATGCTCAGATCTCAGAGTAGTATAGCTTGTTCTGGCTGCTTCGTCTTCCTTCTTCCTCCTTCTTTCTTTATATGTATGCCAATCTTCCTACGTAGATCAGGATGGCCTCAGATAATACTACTTCCTCCAGTCAAATCCTCTGCCTCTGTCTTCAGAGTGCTTGGATTACACATGTGTATTGCAATTTAGATGTCCAGTTAACTAAATTGTGGGATCTTAAATTACAGTCAACTTCTTAAGTAAAAACTCACTGGAAGTTTTAAACTCTACTTTTTTCCTATATTTAATTTACCTAGTTCTTCATTGAAATATAGGAATAAAAGTAGCTATTTCTTGGTAGTTTTATGAGAACCACATGATTTAATATACACAAAATTCACAAGAGTTGATAAGAGCCAAGTACAAGACAATATTAGTATATCTAAGCTTTTTCTGAAAATGTAAAATAATATAATAAGAAAATAACTTTACTTGGATGTGTAAACGTGAGAATACTAAGAGTTAATAAGAAGTCTCAGGTTAGAATTATGGAAGTATATAGATCAAGAGAATGATGGTCAACAGCCCAAATGGTGGCTCTTCCTACTACAGAAGTGCCATGTCCTTCATTGCCAGAGCAAGATTCACACATTATCAGAAACACTCAATTCATCACAGAACACACCTCATTACTATTCCCAATAATTGTATAGTAACTAAGAAGTTAAGCTAAAAATGAAAACAATGGATGGATTAATTGACTTAATGGATGGATGATGATAGAAAGAAAAAGATTAAGAAAGAATGGATAGATAGACTGACGGACAGATGGACAGTCAGACAGATAAATATCCAGCATAGAGCATGGGTAAGAGTGTTATGAAACTTTTTTCCATATTTTTTGTACATTAAAGGTTATCATGTGCATTACATATGGCATTTTTCAAACAAGTTCAGAAAGTATTGACTAAACCTGAAAATATTTTCTAGGTGATCATGCAGTCAATCAAAGTGGGCCATTACTAAAGAGACTTTGCTATTCTGTTATGCTATGTAAGAATCTTCCATTTCAACTATGAACCAAGGTTAAAGGATCCATTGTGATGTTGAAATATCCCACAATTTGAGAAGAATCAGTCTATTAAAAAAAAAGTCTTATAGCTATATCAATTAACCTGGAATGGGCAAACTCAGTTTCATGTATTGTTGTTACCAGTTTAGATAGAAGATATGCATTTCCAGGAAATTTGAGAGAAATGTTCTCTTCATTTGTCATATTATACTCTGGTTCTGTGTCAAAGGGACTTCCTCTCAAGTAGTTTTGAGATGGGCATATATGGACTTGGACATGAAACTTAGGTACTTAGGGGCAAATAGAAAACTGAGTCTAGAATAATATTTCTGGGTAATATTTCTCAGATTTGTAAGCTAAATCTAGCTTTCACATATAAGGGAAAAGATGCACTATGCTTTAAATTGCAACGTTAGAATCGAACAAACCTAATTCATATCTGACCAATACAGAACTAGTTTCCCCACGTATAGAATGTGAAAGGAAGGATTCTTCACAGGAAAAGAGGCCTTTCTGTTAATGAGTAATGGAGAAATAGATTGTTTACTTATGTCCACAAAAGAACTCAGTTTATCTTTCTCAGTGCTCATCATAAGTCTGACATATATTGACATCCCATGTTGGAAGATTGTTACATCGAAGTACTATTTAGTATTTGAAAAGTAATTGAGATATAGGTCCAGAAGAAGATGGCGGAGGAGCAGCAGAGCCCTACCTAAGCTCGTTCCAAGAACAGTTTTTCTTCTACAGGGAAACTTCTAACTCTAGAAAGATAGCCCAAGCCAGGTATCACAGTACAGAGATTCAAGTCAGGAAGGAAAAGAAGAGACAGCAGATCCAATAATCCAGATCTCAGACACAAGCGGTGCTGCTGCCAGCCCGCAGCTGAACCAGTGGAACCAAAACCACACCCACCTCCAGCATGCACCAGAGACCAGGAGAGAAACCCACCAGACAGCAGCAGACAGATGCAGGCCGCAAGCAGAGCAGGAAAGCTCCAGAGAACCAGAGAAAGCCTGAGTACTCCACAAAAGACAGTCTCACTCAAGTCTGCACCCACAGAATGCCATTCAGAAAGTAGCCCTTCCCCCCATCCACAATAGTGAATCTCCATCTTTGTTCCTGGCATAGATGACCAAAGCAAACCAGAAATAAAGTGCACTAGGGGAAAGTAAGGTCAAAGGGGCCATCTTTGAAAAGGGCAAAGGTGCCAGAGAATCAAGCCCCAGCTCCACCCAGAGGAAGGAGTCTTCCCAGCCAGAGCCTGCCACTTCGCCCTTGAGCAGCCCCAAGGCCCCACCCAGGGCCTGCCACCACAGTTGGGGAGTCACAGCGTGGGCTTGGCAAGTGCAATTCTGGAGTCGCAGCTCCAGTGCTGCAGCCAATTTGGGAGTTGCAGCCCTGGTGCCGGTGCCACAGCCATTTGGGGAGTTTTAGCCCAGCCTTGGCAGACAATTTGGGAGTCACAGCCCAGGTGCCACAGGCAATTTGGGAATTGAAGCTCCCATGCTGCAGGCAATTCGGGAGTCCAAGTTCAGGCTCTGTGGGCAGGTCAGGGGTCCCAGCCAGGGCTCTGCCCACAGTTTGAGGGTCCCATCCAGGGTGGGCAGAAGAAACACAAAAACTATGGCAAGACAGGGAAACTCATCACCCACTGAAGACAAACAGGAAACAGAGCATTCAATTGATATCCCAGAGGAGAGCCCTCAAAATGCTCTACCAACTATGCTGATAAAAAATGACACACAAAAATTTGAGTCTCTCCAGACAAGTATCCTAGAGCATGAGGAAGTGAACCAAAAAATAATTCGTGAATGTGATGAATCCAATTGTAAGTTAATACAGGATTTGATGGCCTCCACAAACAGGAATGATACATGAACTCTAACAAAAAGAGTCCTATGAAAAGATAACTACTCAGCTAAAAGAGAATAGAGACAGCACCTAGAACCAAATCAATGAAGGAAGTCCATACAGGACCTAAGAGAGAGTTATAGCAGAGACATGGAAGCCATCAAGAAAGATCAATCTGAAGGTAGGGAGATAAGAAACCAAGTTGTATGTTTAGGGAGGAGACTGGATGATGCAGAAGATCGAATCTCAGGAATTGTGGACAGCCTAGACATTATAGAGAACAAAAAAATACAAAACCAAACCAAAAAGCAAGGCAGATCACTTCATGAGTTTCAAGACACAATCAGGAGGCCCAATATAAGACTAATAGGTACTGAAGAAAACCTAAAAAAGAAGTCAATGGAATAGGGAACTTATTTAACAGAATATTAGCTGAGAACTTTCCAAACATACAGAAGGACAGGCCTATCCAGATACATGAAGCATTTAGGACCCCAAACAGACCAGACCAGAAAAGGACTTCCCACCAATACATTGTAATCAAAACAGGATCAATAGAGGCCAAGGAAAGAATCCTTAAAGCCACTAGGGAAAAAAGAATCACATATAAAGGAACACCAATCAGGTACCCCAGATTTCTCAGTGGAGACCATGAAAGCAAGGAGAGCCTGGAATGACATTTTCCATATCCTAAAGAAAAATAACTTCCAACCAATAATTCTTTACCCAGATAAACTCTCATTCATAGCTGAACGTCCAATAAGTCTTCCATAGAAAGGAAAAATAGAACCAATATATCTTCACCAAACCAGCATTACAGAATATTCTCAAAGATGTCCTCCATTTTGAAAACCACCAAGACCACAATCCAGACAGGGAAAGCATCCTTAAATAAAACTCCAGATTAGTAAAGTAAAAAGGGAAGACAGAGCCCCTACAAAGATAGATACAATGAAAGGAACAAGCAATCACCTCTCAGTCTAACTCTCAATATTAATGGACTTAATTCTCCAATTAAATGACATACATTGACAAGTAGGATCAAAAACCAAGATCCATCTTTCTGCTGCCTCCAAGAGACTTACCTTGCCAGCAAAAGAAAACATATTCTAAAAGTGAAAGGCTGGAATAAAATCTATCAAACAAATGGCCCCGCAAGCAGGCCGAGGTCACAATCTTAGTACCAGATAAAGTTGACTTCAAACTAAAAACAGTAAAAAGTGACAAAGAAGGTTACTACATAATAAAGGGATCTCTCATACAGGAAGACATAACCATCCTAAACAACTACACACCAAGTATAAGAGCTCCCAACTTCATCAAACAAACACTACTGACTCGAAAAACTCTCATAGACCCAAACACATTGATTGTCAGAGACTTTAACACACCACTCTCACCTCTGGACAGATCAGTACACCAAAAACTGAGCAAAGAAACCTCAGAACTAAACAACTGCATAGACCATCTAGACTTAACTGACATCTACAGAATATTCCATCCAACAACACCAGAATATACATTCTTCTCAGCAGCACATGGAACATTCTCCAAAATAGATCACATGTTAGGGCACAAAACAAACCTGTACAAATTTAGAAACATTGAAATAAAACTAGAGCTCATTGCCAAAGGCACCAAAGAAAAGTCCACAACTCATGGAGACTCAACAATACATTGCTGAACCAGCAATCGATCATTGAGGAAATCAGAACAGAATTTCAAATGTTTATGGAACTAAGCCAAGATGAACACACACATTGTCTGCTCCTCTGGAATACAGCAAAGGCAGTACTCAGAGGAAAATTTATAGCCAGGATCTCCCACATCAACAAATTGGAGAAATCCCAATTCAACAACTTAACAAAACAACCCAAACTCCTTGAAAGAGAGCAACAAGCCAAACCCCAAGCCAATAGATGGAAGCAAATAATTAAAACCAAAGCAGAATTAAATGACTTGGAATTCAGAAAAACCATAGAAAGAATCAACAAAACAGAGTTCGTTCTTTGAAAAAATTACCAAGAAAGGCAAACCACTAGCAAACCTAACCAAAAAAACGTAGACAGCACACTCAAATAAATAAGATCGGAGATAAAACAGGTAAGATCACCACAGAAACAACAAAGATCCAGAATATAATAGGGGACTATTTTGCAAACCTATATGCGAACAAATTTGAGAATGTGTAAGAAATGGATAAATTCTTAACAAAAACTGATATGCCCAAACTTAACCAAGTGGCTAATCTACTGAACAGACCCATATCCAGCAAAGAAATTGAAACTGCAATAAGTGATTTACCTTCCAAGAAAAGCCCACGTCCAGATGGATTCACAGTGGAATTCTACAAGGCTTTCAAAACAGATCTCACACCAACACTCCTCAAACTCTTCAATGAAACAAAGAGTAAAAGCTCACTACCAAACACATTCTATGATGCTAGCATACACTAATTCCAAAACCAGATAGGGACACCTCAAGGAAAGAGAAATATAGACCCATCTCCTTGATGCACATCGATGCAAAGCTCCTCAACAAAATTCTAGCCAACCGATTTCAACAAGTCATCAAAAAAAAAAAAAATCATACACCATGATCAATCTGGATTCATTCACAGGCAACATTCCTGAATATAATAAAGGCAGTCTATGACACGCCAACAGCAAGCATAATTCTAAACGGTGAAAAGCTAAAGCCTTGCCCTTTAAAATCAGGAGAAAGACAGGGTTGTCCGCTCTCTTCTCTCATCTTCAACATAATACTAGAATTCCTAGCCAGAGCAATTAGGCAAGAAGAAAACATAAAGAGGACACAAATAGGAAAAGATGAAGTTAAGCTTTCTGTCTTCACAGATGACATGGTCCTATACCTAAAAAACCCCATAGAGACTACTCCCAAGCTACTAGAGCTGATCCAAAACTTAGGCAAAGTAGCAGGATATAAAATAAGTCCTCAAAAATCATGGCTTTTATATATGCTAACAACCTGAAGAGCAAGGCTGAAATCAGAAAATCAACACCTTTTGCAATAGCCTCAAATAAAATAAAATACCTAGGAACAACTTTAACCAAAGAAGTGAAAGAAGGCTATGATGAGAATTTTAAAAACCTCAAAAAGGAAATTAAGGTAGAACTAAGGAACTAATTGAAAAACCGCCTATGCTCCTGGATTGGGAGGATTAACATCGTGAAAATGGCAATATTATCAAAAACTATCTACAAATTCAATGAAGTACTTATCAATATCCCAACCTCATTCTTCAATGGGATAGAGGAAGCAATCCAGAAATTCATATGGAACAATAAAAGACCGCGAATAGCAAAAACAATCCTAAATTGAAAGAACAGTGCCGAAATAATATCAATACCAAACTTTAAATTGTACTACAAAGCTATAGTTATAAAAACAGCTTGGTACTGGCGCAATAACAGCCCTGAGGAAGAATGGAACAGAATTGAAAATCCAGAAATGAACCCACAGACCTACGACTTCCTAATCTTTGACAAAGAAGCTAAAAATATAGATTGGAACAAAAACAGCCTCTTCAACAAATGGTGCTGGCAAAATTGGGTCAAGACCTGTAACAAACTAAAACTAGACCCCTATATATCACCCTGCACCAAAATAAACTCCAAATGGATCAAAGACCTGGAAACAAAATCAGACACCCTGAAAACTCTACAAGAAGAAATAGGAGAAACTCTAGGACTCCTTGGCACTGGAAGAAATTTCCTCAACAAAGGCCCAGAAATCCAACAAGTCAAAGAAAAGCTGGACAAGTGGGACTATCAAACTGCAGAGCTTCTGCAGGGCAAAGGATATAGCTCCCAAGATAAATAGAAACCCCACAGATTGGGAAAAGATCTTCATCAGCCATACAATGGACAAAGGCCTGATATCTAAAATACAAAAAAATCTCAAAAAGCTAAATTGCTCCAAAACAATAAAAAAACCAACAGCCCTCTCAATAAATAGGCTAAAGATCTAAAAAGAGACTTCTCTGAAGAGGAAATGAGAATGGCAAAGATTCACATGAAAAATGCTCTACATCCTGCCCATAAAAGAAATGCAAATCAAAACAACATTGTGCATCAAGGCAGCTCCCGAATCTGCACTGTGGCCCTGGCCGGTCAACCCACTTTTCACTGTTGCAATTTCAGCTCCCAAGTCTGTGCTATGTCCCTGGCCGGTTAGTTTGCTTTGGGCTTCCCCAATAAATCCATCTTTTTGCTTGCAAAAAACCCCAAAACATTGAGATACCACCTCACCCCAGTAAGAATGTCTATTATTAGGAAATCTAATGACAAATTCTGGAGAGGCTGTGGCCAAAAGGAAACTCTACTACATTGCTGGTGGGAATGCAAACTTGCTCAACCCCTCTGGAAAGCAGTGTGGAGGTTCCTAAGAAGGCAAATATAGAGCTCGCCTATGACCCAGAAGCCCCACTTTTGGGCATCTACCCAAAAGACAACAAGCAAGACCACAGTAAAGCCATCAACACAACTCTGTTCATTGCAGCACAACTTGTCATTGCTAAAACATGTAACCAAGCTAGATGCCCCTCAGTAGATGAGTGAATCAGGAAAATGTGGTACATATACACAGTGGAATTCTATGCCTCCATCAGAAGGAATGACACTGCCGCATTTGTAAGGAAATGGAAGCAATTGGAAAAAAATCATACTAAGAGATGTGACCCAGACCCAAAGAAACATAAACCATATAGTGGTCCTCATATGGAATAGCTAGTACAGGAACAGGCTGCCAGTCATGGTAGAAGACCAAAATACCCCCAATAATTACATCCTTAACCACATAAGAAGATGCCAAGTGAAATGAACTCCATGTTATGGAAACAAGAGTATACCACTGTTGTAATTACTCTCAACATGCCATGTGAACTCCTACTACTTTTTTTCTCTTTTCCCTTGTCAGTTTGTTTGACTGAGTGGTTTGACTGAGTGGCTGAGTGGTTTTGTTTCTCTTGTAGACCCTTCCTGTGGCTGTACCCTCGCTACCACTGTACTACATCCGAGTACCCTGGATATTGTCCAATACTGGTAATAGAACTGGGGAAGGGAGAGAGAATACAAAAATCGAGAGACAAAGAACAAAAAGACAAACCATTCAAAAAGCAACACTTAAAAACCATTTGGTGTAAACCAACTGCACAACTCGTGGGGGGAAAGGAAAAGGGGGAGGGAGCAAATGAGGGAGGAGGTAAAAAGTAGAACGAGAAATGTACTCACTGCCTTTCATATGAATCTGCAATCTCTCTATCACATTTTGACATTAAAAACATTGAAAGAAAAAAAAAAGAAAAGTAATTGAGTAGGAAGGGAAAGTGGGAGAAAAATGAGCAAAGCAGTAACAAGTCTGACAAGAAATGTACTCACTGCCTTACATATGTAACTAATTTCTTTGTACATCACCATGACAATAAAATTAAATTATGAAAATATACACAAATATATAAAAGTAAAATATCTTCATTTATGACCAGTGGCTTAGGATTGTTAGTAGTTTCTCAGATCATTATATAAAATTTTTCAAAACTTTACACTGAATTTTTGCTTGAGCGACATTTGTTGCTCAGAGAAAGAAAAAGTTTAGAATTTTAAGCTGACTACAGTAAAAATTATATCTTTCCAAATGAAGTATATTCCAAAGATGAGTGGCATAAAGGTGTGATTCATAGATGATGTTAAATAATGCTCACTAGAGGCTGGTATGGATAGAAGAAAGGGTTCATCCAGGTGGGTTAGACAACACATTGATCAGACAAAATAATGTCTGGTAATTGAGAGTAGAAGGAGATAGCCACAATTCAGTGTACTCTGTATTTTATGAGCATACAAATTGAGGAGCTTAAAGATTTCAAATGTGAATAAACGACCATAACAGTGAGTCACCTTAATGTAATCATCTTATAATATATTTATGTGTTTATAAACAACACTGAGCCCAATTATGCTCAGTTAAAACTTGCTAACAAAAAGTAACAATGAAAAATCAAATTGGTTAAATAATAATTAGATTTACATTCATAGATAAAATGGTAACTATGTAAACTTTTATTTGAATGCTGATAAAGTGGATTATTAGATCTACTAATCAATAAGGCTGTGCGAAATGGCATTAATATTTGAATAAATGGGTAGTGTAAGCATTTGTGTAAAACTGAGACAATGTGTTTTAGTGAAACAGCTTGATTGTACAAATGAATGATAGATTCCATTAATGTAGTGTAGATTTTGTTCCTGACTACTAAAGACTTATGAATAACCATATACCAACAACAAATATTAACAATAATATTGGGGGCTGGGACTATGGCCTAGTGGCAAGAGTGCTTGCCTCCTATACATGAAACCCTAGGTTCGATTCCTCAGCACTACATATATAGAAAAAAAAAAGCCAGAAGTGGTGCTGTGGCTCAAGTGGCAGAGTGCTAGCCTTGAGCAAAGAGAAGCGAAGCACAGTGCTAAGGCCCTAAGTTCAAGGGCCAGGATTGTAAAAAAAAAAAATCTGGATGATGGGTATATGTGTATATATATATATATATATATGTGTGTGTGTGTGCGTGTGTGTGTGTATATATACTTTTGTCAGTCTTGAAGATTGAACTCAGTTGGTACTGTTCCTGAGCTCTTTTGTTCAAGGCTCTACCAGTTTGCTGCAGTTCTACTTCCAGTTTTTGAGTGATCTATTGTAGATCATAGTCTCACAGGACTTTTCTGTCTGAGCTGGTTTCTAAACATTATCCTCAGATCTTAGCTTCTTTAGTAGCTAGGATTAAAGGATGAGTCATCTGTGTCTGACTTGATGATGAGTATTTAAATGCTCAGGTGAAAAATTGTGTTAGGCACTTCAATCCTGTTCACAAGTATACTATGAGCCAAATGACTCATCTACCAATGAAGACATTGAATCCCAATGGCCTAGGTAATGCAATTCCTAACCAGAGAAGTATCAATGCAGTTTCTATTCTACCTGATGTTAGTAGTGACAGTGATATTTTCAGTTGATCACATGTTTGAGTAAGAGAAAAGTGATAGAGATTTATAAAAATAGGGATCATTAGCAAAATCAGAAGAATTTTGGAATAAGGGGTTGCAGTATACATTTAATGAAAAAGGGGGGAAGTGTCACATGTTTACTAATTTAGGGAATTTTATATCATCTTAAATCTATCATATATCAAAAATGTAAAACATTTCAGATGTCTGTAAACAATGTAAATAATTTGAAATAGTACAATTTTGAAGGTTGCTTTAATCATAGACTGAAGGGAAACACTTTATATCAAATACTGAGTAAAGTTACAACAAATTATTGTTTCCTGATTCCACACCTCCTTTATTGAATTTAGTGCTGAACATTAAAGTTTAAACAATGACATTGACAGATTGGGATGTGTCCAGGGAGAGGAATCAGCATAGAAAAGAAATCAATAAACATACACATGAAAAAAAATTATTGATTAAAGAAGATTTATGAGTAAGTTTATTTTTACATTACCTAAGTTCTAATATTAGGAAAAAAAGATCTCACTTAATGTATATGACCCTAGAGTTTTTGGACCAATAGTTTAAAGATAAAGGGAAGGAGACATCTATTTGGTAAACAAAGATGTGTCTAAATTTCAAGATTTCTAAATACAAGAGGAAGCACCCTAGGATATAAGGGGATTTCTTTCCTTGAGATTTGTAACCAGAGAAAATACATTCTCTTTTAGAACTTGTATGGGGATTTGAACACTGGGAAATATTTCAACACTATTCTTGATATTATGTTTTTCAAGATTTACTGGTCAACCAGACTTAAATAAGAAAGAACATCCTTGAAATAATGAAGCAAAAAAGTAGTGATCTTTCACTTCTCCAAAGTTTTTTGTTGTTGTTTGGAAATCTAAGATAATAAAATTGAGCTTTTTATTTTATGTCTGATCTTCTGGAAGAATTTAAATAGAGGTTATTTACTGAAGATAAAATTGAGTAGGAAATTGGGAAGATTGTTGGAATGACTTATGATTCTGTGTTGCATTAAGATCTTGTCATGTACTTTATTCTTACTTTATGATGTTCTTCAACTTCAATCAATCTGGATCTTTCATGGCTAGACTTTCCAGCTTTTGAATTGTAGCTGTAGTTATGTAATGCTTATTTTTCTGGGGTGGTTTTGTTTAAATTTACAAGTTGCAACTTCTAAAATAGAAATAACACGCCAGAAATCCAATTACCTCAATAGTGCTAATATGTTAGTGAATTATGTTTAATTAGTTTATGGGACATCACTCTACATCCAAAGAATGTATTTAAATGAAATCTATCATTTGTTTTGCACTAAAAGGATTATTACAATAAAAATTTAATTGAATTTCCGCTCTTGTTTGTTAATTTTGTGTTTCTAAAATCTCTCTTAACATGATCTATTTTTATCTTTCCCACTTGTATAGTTTAAATAAGAGCCACCAGTCGCTATTACCTTCTTTGGAGCATGAGGAAGAGAAACGTTCTCACGCTTAGTATCCAACACAACTTTCCTGTGCTCTTTATTATTCTCAAATCCTCAAATGAGAAACAGGAACTAGAAGCCAAAGTTCTTGGTAAGACAAAAGCTCTGAGATGAAGAAACTGTTCTCAATAAACAATTAAAAGCTTGTCTCTAGTCTAGTTAATCCCAATAAATTGTATTTATGAAGGCTATTTGACTTTTTTGGGGAAAAAAAAGACACTTTAATAGATTGATTAAAGCTTCGCATCAGTGGCTCATAGCTCATAGCTTCTCAGGAGGCAGAGAAGTGAGGATTGAAGTTTGAAGGCAGCCCGCACAGGGAAGTCTCAAATAAACGACTCAGAAAATGCCAGATGTGGCACTGGCCTGCAAGTGGCAGAGTACTAGCTATGAACTCAAATTGGCTCAAGCACAGCCTCTAATACCTGAGGACCCTCAGAACACTCAGGGGAAAGAAAATAATGAGAGTCTGTAACCCTTACAATCTACTGGTACTAAATCAGACTGTGTTACCAGTGGGAAAGAATTGTGAACAGAATGGAAGCAAGATATAAGAAATTTATTTAATTTCCCTATACATCCAGGCTCCCAATTTCTGAATTCCCAGCTGAAATTCTGAGCTGCTTTTTGTCTTCTTTGGAAACCAATGTTTGTTTTAGCACTGTGTCCTAGTCATTGCAAAGGCTTTAATAAGTATTATATGAACATGCCCTGTCAGTATCCTAAGGGTCTGTGAGGCTACATTAGTTTGAGAATTCCTGTGCTCCAGTGCCAATGTCAGGGTACTTGAAGTTTCCACTGTTTTCTACATAGCCATTCACTATATTAATGTCTTTTGCCTCAACTGTTATCTTTGTCATTCCCCTCAAATCTTGTTTCTCACATGACAAGTCTTTTGTCCTGAACAGGAAAGAAATGATTTTATTTCAAAAAAACATAATTTGTCTAAGATAATGCAATTCTTAAAACATCATCCTTCATAGCTTTTATTTGCATTATAATATAACTCTGATTTATTATTATATTTGTGTTCCTTTAATGAAGCTTTGACTTTAGTTCAAAATAATTTTCCTTTTGCTCTCTGGAGAATATAAGACAATGCATTAAATGAATTTGAAATTAACATTGCTTGAGTGCTCTTCTACAGCCAAATATTATTTCCCCTCAACATTACCTTTATGGAAATGATTTGCAATGCTGTGAGAGGTAATTCTTTAGCCACAATCTAATAAAAAGAATATCATTATATGAATGCACACTTGGCTTTCCTTTCAATAAAATATTGTTTTAAAATTGATGTAGAAGTCAAAAGTGTGTACCTTGATTTGTGTATTGAAATGATGACGAGGGTGCAGCATCTATTTTTCAAAACACAACTGAGTCACCTAATGAGTTGTTTAGAGGAATATCAATCTTTGTAGCTGCCAGACATCCTTCTTTTCCTTCAGATGAACTAGCATAATGCTGACTTGGCTTTTGAGCAAACACCAATGTCGTCTTTCCTAAGAGGAAAGTTTATTGGTGTTTGCTTGGGGCAGGTTCAAGAGTAACTCTTGTCGGAAAGATAGCCCCTTTTTCTCCCTCATTCAAAAGTGATCCTGGTCTCTGCTCTTCCCTCTGAGGAGTGATGAAAAGAAAAAGCAAATTATTTTTTCAGGGAAAATAAAGGACAAATATATTTCTATACATTTCAGTGAAAAAGAGAGCTTAAATTGTTATCTAAGGGATGCTTTTAAGGAAATGTGATGTATTTCATTTCTTGCAGCTTTGCAAATCCATGTCTGGATAATTTGGAAGTCTACTCCTGCTTTGTTTTCTTTTGAGCAGCAAACTTCTGTCTTCAACTCAGCTCCAGCAAGCACATAAAAATGTGTCCCGTTATCAAGGCGGGCCATTACAATAAAATTTATTCATGTTAGGTTTATGATATGCAATACTTCCCTTTAGGCACATGCTATCACAAAATTAGCTCCATCTGTCTTTGAAAATTCTAAAAGTTTACCAGAGAGTGGGAACAAAAAAGAATAAATAGAAATATTTACTTTCAAGTGATTCAAAATATACCAAAGAAGTAAACATGAGTTCTTAAATACCACAAAACTCTATTCAGTTTTAATTGTTCTTCAATTGTTGCTCTGTTGTTGATGAACTGCTTTTTTGGGGTTTATTCAACTTCCACATACTTTTGATTTTTTTAACCTGGAAGTAGATCCAATGATACTTATTCCCATCTGCTGGTTGTGGAACTTAGAGCCATTACAGTAGTTTTTCAAATGTGTTTCATAAGATGCTTTAGAAACTATTATCATCTGATGAAGGGTTTCATGACATAAAAAAAGGAACAATTACAAGGACAGCAAACAGGTAGAAAAACACACAAGAATTATTTACTTGTATTTCTCAAATGGTAATAGAATAAGTTTAAAGAGAAGGCTACATTGTAAGTTGTTCTCCAATATAACCTGGAGAAGGGAAATGAAGGCCCAGGTAGAAGCAAGTGTTCTCAATAAAAAAAAAAAAAAAAGAGTATCAAATGGTGTTTTAATAAGCAGACTGGTTCTTAGAGGGTGAAAAATACATTGATAAAAGATGATTAAAACATAATAGCTCTTTCAAAATCCACATGCACATTCCTAGACAACTTATATAAGAAGCCTTGTTTCCTTTTAACATATCATTAGTGATCAGTGAATATTCTTATTACAAAATAAGAAAAATAAAATTAAGGTGATAGGCTAGGGAGCCACATTCTGGACAAACCATTTCACTTAGCTGAGTAAGATGAGTTTTGATCAGTGTCATGCAACCTTGATCTCACAGTACATGCTAAAAAAGGTTCACTAAAAACAAACTAATAGAAGTTATGTTAGGATCTCAGAGCATGGGCCCAAAATTTGCTAATTAGAACTAACTCATTCAGAGGAAAATATCCTAATGGGAGAGCTATAAAATTTCCATTATGAGCATGAGCTCTTAGAATCTCAGCAAATTCTCAAGAAAATTTAAGAACTCAATTTCCCCACATATTGGTTAGGAAAACCAATTTTAGTCGGCATATCCATGTGATTATAAAAGTTTTTATAAATGTAAACATATTTCAAATATAAAAACCACTTTTTATATTTTTGTTTACACTTTATATGAGGGACATTCAAGAAAGAGGTGTCATTGTCCAAGAAACATTGTACTCAGTCTTTGACTTATGGAATAGTAGAGCCTCTGTAAAACTCTTTCACAATAATAAGAATGTTGTAAGTATTGAAAATACCAGTTTGAGAATAAAGTAAAATAGATTTCACTGTCTGAATGTTAAAGGAAAAAGTCAATGATAGAAAACTTGATATGCTATGATATCTGGTGTTGTAAACATCACATATTTGAAATTGGGAACTTAACTCCAAATGCAAAAACCAAATGTAATGTTCTCTTTTAAACTGATATATTCAAACAAAACAAATAAACATGTCAATCATTATTCTATTTCAATTTTCCTTTTAACATGACTGGACTTAATTCTTATCTTTTCGTGAGTGTTGCACATTTGCATTATTTGAACTTGATCACAGGTTTCTTTGCACTGTAAATGTGTTCTAATTGTCCTCTCAATCCAGATAAGATTCATCCTGGGCTCCCTATTGAAGCCTATGTCTGGATCAAATTGTTGTAAATATTCTTTCTTTGGATTTAAGTAAGCTTTGCTCCCAACTCAACAGTCTCATTAAATATTTTCTTTTGTTATTGTTGCTGTCTCGTTCTTTTTTATTTATTTTTTATTGTCAAGATGATGTACAGACACGTGTGTGTGTGAGCGCCCCCCCCCCCCACAAAATATACTTGGTTAAATCCACTAAAGCAAATTTTATATTAGAGAAGAAGGCATCAGAGTCAGAATATTTGATTAGAACTATGAATTACATTTTTCTGCTCTTTTAATTCCAATAAAGCTCTTAACTTCTTTGAAGTGCTATTTTTAATACTCAAGTAATTTTAAAATATATGCCTTATGTTCTTCACACTTATTATCAGGATCAAATAGAATAATAAACTCATCAATTCTTCATAGGTTGAAATACTTTACTTACATATTAACAATAGCATGAAAGATGTCGTTATTTACAAATGTTGTTCTAAAATACTAGGATTAATTCTCCACACTTTTTTGTGATTTTATGCTTTTACTTTGCAAAAATAATTCTCTCTCTTTATTTTTAGTTATCAGTAATATGCTCTAGTGTTGAAATTCTAATATAATCTTGCCACTAACTTGAAGAGTTCAGTGATTTCATTAAGCATTGGCCACTGGAAATTTGAGTTTGGCATTTCCAATATACTTCCACATAAGTTGATTCTTATTATTAGTTCTTCCTCAAGTACAAAATAAGAAAATCCCTGTATCTTATATATGTTTATTAGATTTGGAGAAGGGAAGGAAAACAATAAATTGTCAAGACAAATGATAAAGGGTGAATCATTGCAACAGCGATACTCACAAGACACTATGCTGGAAATGCACTTTACAAATTGAATGGGAGGGGAGTGGGGTGGAGGGAAAGTAGGAGAAAAAGGAGAGAGGATGTAAAAATGTTTGATGAGAAGTGTACTCATTATCTTATTATGAAACTGTAACCCCTCTCTCTGTATATCACTCTGACAATAAAGAAATGGAAAAATAAAAAAAGATCCTGTATTGATGAAGAGAAATACCCAAACTAAGTAAAAATTATTACTTTGTCAAGCTGTGGAGCATAGGGTTTTTTCTTTATTTGCTTTGCTTTTGTCTCTTTTCCTTAAAGAGTTTGACCCCTTCCTCTGAAGTGCTACCCAGCTACTGATGGGTTCCAATTGGAAATACCAAAATTATATCCTGGGGGAACTTTTAGAGTACATTATACAAGGTCACAATTACACTGTGGCATTTTACTAACTGTCATTAAATTTAAAGACAAAGATGCTGACTCCAAGTTCCAGAGCTGACATTTTCATACTTTACTAGTTGGAAGAGTTACCTTCTTTTCTCCAGGAACCTCATATTTAGTATCTTTAAATAACCTACAGAAGTGTTTAATAGTTTTACCACATGCACAGCAGTCACTTCCACTTAGTCTAATCCCTTGATCATATTACATTTATCATTTGGTTTGAAGCATTCAAATACTATCAGCCTTCTTTCCTAATCAGTAGTAAAATCATCTCAAGAAAATTTTAATGGATAATCCAATTACAAGATTGTCAGGATTCTGAAATGCTTAGCATCAATAAAAACAGTTCTAAACTTTTAAAAGATAAAAGTACCTATAAAGAGCTATAGCAAAAGTGAATATAGAAAATTTATTATTTTATGTGGAAATTTGATTGAGTTACTCAAATATTAACTTTATATTGGCTTTAGCTTTCATTTTCTCTTATAATTCAAATCTATAATTGCTCTTCATTGAAGAAAGCATGCCAAGCACGGGTAGCGCATGCCTGTTACCCTACCTTCTCAGGAGGCTGATATTTGAGGATCACAGTTCTAAGCCAACCCAAGCAAGAAAGTCTGTGAGACTGTCATCACCAACAAACTACTCAGAAAAAGCCAGAAGGGGTTCTGTGGTTCAAATGGTAGAGCACTAGCCATGAGCATAGGCTCAGCAGCAGTGTCCAGGACCTGAGTTCAAGCCCTAGGATCGGCAAACAAACAAACAAACAAAAACCCAAAAAACCTAGACATTTAGGTCTTTCACAATGAATCATCAGATTTAAATTTTGATTTGGTAAATATTTCAAAGATTGAGTTCATCACTGCTAATGTAGTAATGCATATTCAAGTGTACTTATATCTGTTGTTACCTCTAGCATATGATAAGAACTTTAAGCTAGGTAAGAATATTTATAACATAACATACTAAAACAGCAGTCTTATCTACCACATCAATAGTCACTATTGTGGGAGAAATACAATCTTTATCTGTTCTTATAATAAGTTATGACAAATTCGGTTTATCATCACAACATCAATTGATTTCACAGTGATTGTGGAATAAGGATTGTGGGAAGAATTGTCTCATTGTGGAGTTCCAGATCTCTCACAAACCTTCAGAAATCCTAGTGTGATCTGGGGAATAGTCTCATCTAATGGTTTGGTTGGGGGAAGGAAGACACATTTCGAAACTCACTGAAGTGAGAACTGGTAACATGTTTTCCAACTGTCATGAACTGTATGAATTAGAAATTGCATGTATATTTGACCAGAGTTTGTGCCTTTTGCCCAGTTTGTTAGTTGATTTCTCCATTGGGCAGCTCTCAACATGACAGGTTGCTTTCTTAAACATTAAGGATGGGGTGAGGGATAGAGAGTGTGTGTGTGTGAGAGAGAGAGAGAGAGAAAGAGAGAGAGATAGAGAGCAAGATTGGGAATAAACAGGCAAATGAAAGAGTACAATGAAGAAATAACTAACAGTATATTCTTAATTTTGGAATGGTATATATTAATCACATTCTGTGTGGCACATATTCAAAGAATTGCACAGGTTTAGGATCCCAGAGATTATTCTAGAAATATTTCTAATCACAATTAATTTAATTTTACACATTTCATGTGATTGTAATTGCAGATGTTTTTGCTATTTGAATGTTCCCTACAAGTGAACATCCATGTTCCCTGGCAAAGTTATTTTTCATAACTATGGTTTCATGTCATAACATATATAACAAGAACTTAGGTTGACTATTCAATGAAATCACATTGAAAGTAATTTATTTCACATATTCTGACAACATATCTATATACATTTCAATCACTCATGTTTTTGCTCTAAAATACATTTGTGGTTTGTTATTTGTGATTTCTTAGTATTATCTAGGACATTGTGTCTGGATTGAAGTGTAAGGCTATTTTTATTATCAAGTCAGTCCTCCATGTGATTTCTGTAGAGGATTAATGCTTGGGAGAGAAATGTGAATTAAGTTACATAGGTGGGTGTTTTTATTCCTCTGTCTCTCCACTAGAACTGACACAACCCCTCTACTGTGCCAGACTCCAGTTCATCAGGCACCATCACATTCTGGTATGGATTAACTTGCTGAAGGTGGCCATAGCTACTTGACATGTTTGACTTCTGACAATAACAAAGTGGTCTTGGATTTTTTTTGTATTATTATTTAACATGTATAAAATGCCAGAAATTCACATTTTATATTCTAGTATCTGGCTATTAGTGTCTAATAGAGCCATTCTTCTTGGTGACCACACACACACACACACACACACACACACAGTTTTGTGACTTTTATAAATTAAATACAGTTTCAATGTTCCAGTCATGTTTAGCATATTGTAATCAAAGAGAATATCACATTTTATCAAATCTATCTTTACCTAGAGTGTTTGCTTTATGAAAATGTATATTGTACATATTCTGTATAGTTATACTATACTGAAATATTTGCTTGTTTGATATATGTACAGTATGTATTGAGTATATTTTTGGGAGCCTTATTGTATAATCTTTTTTTATACTGTCTAGGTAAAGAGCTTTTGCTTTTTAATTAACTAATTGTCAAAATGATGGTCAGAGGGGTTACAGGTTTATACATAAGGCAGTGAGTACATTTCTTATCCAACTTGTTACCTCCACCCTCATTTTTCTCCCACCTTCCTCCCTCCTTATTTCACTTCCTGACCATGAGTTGTGTAGTTGGTTTACAACATATACTTTTGTAAGTATTGCTGTGCTTTGATTAATCTTTTATCCTTTGTCTCTCCATTTTGATGTTTACCTTCCCTTCCCACTTCCAATAAATGTATATACAATACCCTGGGTACCAAAATCAGTAACAGTGACATAAGGGGTAAAACCCCAGGGAATAAAGATAAAATTAACTAGTATAATTTCACATGGAACATTGAAAATAACAACAGTGATTAGTCACTAATTTCCATAACTTGGAGTTAATTTCACTTAGCATCATCTTGTGTGTTCATATGTACATAGCTATTGAGCTATTGTGATCTACTGCTAGGATTATCTTAGAGAGATTCTAATTATCACCAACGAGGGACACCACAGAGTCTTTGTTTCTTTGGGTCTGGCTCAGTTCTTGGAACACCTAAATAAACAAAATCAGAGATGAAACTGGAAACAACACAATAGAAAATACCAGGATTCAGAATATTATAAGGGAATATTTTGCAAACCTATATGCTAACAAATTTGAGAATCTGGAAGAAAAGGGCAAATTCGTACCAAAAATTGGTTTGCACAAACTGAACCAAGAAGATTTAAACCCACTAAACAGACCCATATCCAGCAATGAAATAGAAATGGCAATAAGAGATCTCCCATCCAAGGAAAGCCCAGGTCCTGATGGATTTACAGTGTAATTCTATAAAGCCTTTAAAGCAGAACTCACAACAATACTGCGCAAATTCTTCAATGAAGTTGCAAATGAAAGTTCACTCTCAAACACATTTTGTGATGAAAGTATAACCCTTATTCCAAAACCAGACAGAGATTAATAAAAGAAAAAGACCTTTAGACCCATTTATTTGATGAACAGTTATGGAAAACTTCTCAACAAAATTCTGGCCAGTCAAATTCAACAAGTCATCAAGAAAATTATACACTATGATCAGACTGGATTCATTCCAAGGATACAAAGCTGGTTCAATATATGCAAGTCACTTAACATAGTTCACCACATAATAGGAGCAAGGTAAAGAATCGCATGATTATTTCATACTGTGTACTCTTTTAAAAAGGTTTAAAATTAAAAAATATTTAAACTGGCTCTTATTACATAGTCACAAAGTTGCAGTTAGAATGTGGTGAACAATCAAAAAACGGTTTGAGTCACTGGATGAGACTAAGATTTGTTTCTTTTCCTCATTAAAATATATTATTAAAGCTTTATAAAAATTAAAGGATGTATATTAATTATCCTTTTTATGTATGTATATTATATGTATATGCTATGTAAAGGTGATATACAGAGGGGTTACAGTTCCATAAGTCAAGTAATGAGTACATTTCTATTTGAGCAGTGTCACTACTTCTCTAGCTTGCTCCCAGTTTTCCCCTCCTATCCTCACCCAAAGTTGTATAGTTCATTTTCACCAGTGTCTAGTAAGTATGTGAGGAAAAGGGAAGGGGCACAGAAAGGGTGGGACAAAGAGTGAACAAATGCAGCAGTACACTTTCTTCTCAAACACTAATAAAGCCCCAAATTTTTATTTTTCTTCCCATTTGTATAAATAAATGAAATTTATAGAACTAAGGAAAGCCACACATCCATGTTCTTCATCTAGCTAATTATAAAACTCATGCTAGAATTACCTCATTTAACTCCCACTTTTTGACCATTCCCAAACTGTATATCTATACCAATTTTTATGAACCCTATTCTGTAACTAAATGAGTGAAAGATATGTAGAACATCTACTATATTTTTCCTTATCTTCTTGTGTCATTGAGAGCTTGATAAGATAGAATTTTAAAGAACGCAGGAGAAGAATGCATTCTAAAACTGTTTAGCTCTTAACAAAAGCATAGCTTAAAAAAAAACCAAAACCTATCACAGTTGCAAGTGTATTTAATTCAGTAATTAAGTGCCTAAACAAAAGGAGGGGAAGAACTATTCCAATGATTCACAAAATTTGAATTTTTCTCTATTTTCTAAAAATTAATATTTTCTCAATCACTGTTGTACTATGCAAATTAGAGCCAATATTTCACTTCAGGCTTTCTTTTAAATACTGAAAATGAGCCCTGGCACTGATACTCTTCTTGGTTTAGAACCAAGAGTAAATTATTGCTATGCTATTAGTGCTCCTCCTGTTGACTAATTGGGACATATTTATTCCTTAAGAATGATAAGTTAGATATTTAAATATCTGGACATATCATATTTTATCAAAAATGTACTCTATTCTTCTTAAGCACATTCATGGGGTACTATGACTTTTTATGTGATACATGAATTGATACAAAGGGGATTCTTTATAGTGAGTCAACTATGTGGATAAAAAGAGATTGTGAGACTAAGACAGTTCCTTACTCATATCAATTTCACTCTTGTGAGAGATTCCTTATTCTAAATTATATTACTTATGAGATATATGATGGGTAAGATAGTTATGAAATCTGATAACATCTTTGAACACATCATCAGGTAATTCAGGACATAAACTGAATTCCTTTAGCTTTTGAAATCAATGTTTTAACATTTATTATGAATGTACATATATATATATATACATTAAATTTACCTAGCTTTCTCCATGATTTATCAATACTCTCCTATTCATCCATAAAGCTTAATGATTGAACTTAAATCAGATAAAGAAATATCATTGGTAGGTTTTTGTGTAATAAGCTTATGAATATTTGCTCCTACCATAGAATATTGTGCTCATTTAGATAGTTATTTTTATGAGTCCTATTTTTATAGATAGGATAAGTTATAAATACAATTCAATTGAACTGCATTCATCCAGTTAATTGTCAAGAAAATAATTGTTCCATAACAATTAGTTGAACATTTTGAACTGCAAAACTAAAATCATTAAATTGTAGTAAAATACAATTGAGAAAGTTGAAAATATAGGGAATTATTTTGTATTAAGAACATTTTGGCCTGATGTCAGTGACTCACATCTGTAATCATAGCTACTCAGCAGGCTTAGCTCTGAGGATTGTAGGTCCAAGAAAGCCTGGGCAAGAAAGTCTGTGAGACATTTATTTTCAGTTAACCACTAAAAAAACTGGAAATGAAGGTGTGGTTCAAGTGGTAGAGTGCTAACCTCGAACAAACACAGTTCAGGGACAATGGTTAGGTCCCATGTTCAAGCGTCAGGGTCAGTAAAAAAAATAAGAAAGAAATATAAAATGGAGAAAGAAAGTAAGCAAGCAAGCATGGAGGGAGGATGAGAAGGAGAGAGAGAGAAAAAGAAAGAAAGAAAGAAAGAAAGAAAGAAAGAAAAAGGGATGGAGGGAGGGACGAAGGGAAGGAGGAAAGAGGAAAGAAGGAAGGAAAGGAAAGGAAAGGAAAGGAAAAGAAGAAAAGAAGGAAGGAAGGAGAACAAAGAGAAAAGAAGAAAAAATGACTTTGCTATCACTTTCCCTCTTTGTCTCCATTTTAAAAGAGCCAATGAAAAACTATAGAATTTGTTGTTAGGTGTGCTTTGTTTTAGATTGAGGGGGATTTCTGAGTAGTGAACTTTTTATTCAACCCCCAAACCTTTACCCTATATCAAACAACAGGTCATTATAGGTGTGTACCTGTAAGTTTTGAATAAATTCTGTGCAAACTATTTTCTGATCTCAAAATAGATATAAAAAGAAAAGTATATATATATATATATATATATAGAGAGAGAGAGAGAGAGAGAGAGAGAGAGAGAGAGAGAAGAAAAAGAGAGAGAAAGTCATGTTGCTTGAACTCTGAACCTGGGCACTGTGCTTAATTCAAGGCTATCACTTTACCACTTTGAGCCACAGCACCAATTCCGGTTTTCTGGTGGTTAATTGGAAATAAGAGTCTCACAGACTTTCTTGCCCTAGCTGGTTTTGAACTATGATCCTCAGATCTCAGCCTACTGAGTAGCTAGGATTTCAGGTGGGAGCAACTGTTGTTTTATAAACAACAGAGAGGAAGAGAAGTTAATATTGGGTGGATTTATTTTTCAAATATAAAAATGTACATTCAGAAGATTGAGTTTATCCTTCCATAAACTTTCATGGTTTGATTCTATTTCCTCTTGTTTGAAATGCACATTCCCCATACAATACTGAGCTAAAACCATTTCATTACTATTTGGTTGCCATTAGACTCTGTATTGTTGTATACAAAATTGTACTCACTTTTCCTTTCCATGTGCATGTTCCTTTCAGTTAACTTGCCTGGTGTTCCATTGATTTCACCTTCAGAAGGTCCTGGAATTTAAACAACTCTTACTAGACTATGCTTCAACTTCAGAATGACTCTATTTTCTGAAACATTTATTTCTCTTTTCTTCATTACCTTTTAATTTTTTGTTTGTTTGTTTGATTGCAGTCATTGATGTTGGGTGTTCTTTCAACTTCATCCTTAAACTCAGGTGTTGACTGTGCTTTTCAAACTTCAGAGAACTGAATTTTCATTGTATTCCTATAAATTTAGATTTTTTTCTTTTGTCTGTTCTTTATCACTTTCCTTTCATTTCTAACTTCGGCTTATTCAACTGTGTTTTCTCCTTTGTGCCTTCATGTCTGTGGGTGGACTGAGCCTTGGCTGCTATTTCTAACTTGATGTTTAGAATTTGCTGGAGTGCTTTTTTATTTTGAACCTCACCTCAATAACTGTTTTTATCTCTGTATGATAAAGTAATCACCCTTCAATTTCAGCTTATTCCTTTACACTAATCAGATACAGAAAGAAATTATATTATTAGAAGTTTCCAAATGGATATCCCATATTGGCTTCCTTATACATTACTATCTCATTCTGAAATATTGCCTTCTTCCTTAGAACACTGTAAAACCAATGATTTGCTCTAAAATTTCTCACATTTTGGAGCTAACATGTGAACATTTTGTTCATTAATTCTTGTTAGTCCATGGCTCTTGTTTAATAACACATTTGTGGCTATATCTTCCTGACCTTTGCTATCATACTGTAGATCTTCACTTAAACATTTAATATGGAGTCAACCAACATCTCCTTAGTGGAAATATTTTTTGCATGGCATAGGGGGGAGCTTAATTTCTAGTCTGATATTCTAGGCAGCATTCACTAGACATTTCCCTACAGATAGCTACCATAGTGCATTCAAGACAGATTAAAAACTCTGCACACAGCCCTATGTTTTCCTTCACATACATTTTGTATACATTCCTGCTGAAAGATAGTATTTTTGCTAAACAATTACATAAATATTACACAAGTGAATAATTCTGGCCCAATGAATGTGAAACTGGTGTTCTGGCCTTCCCAATGAAGAACACATGCATTTAGGTTTTAATCAAAATTTTAAGACATCTTTGTATCAATATTTCATATAAGTGAGCTATAAGTGAAATTTTACAGAGAAGCAATCCTAAACATGGATTCATGCCTAACAAGAAATAGTTGTGTGTTTGTGTTTGGAGTGACTGTGGATCAACCAAGGCAGAAGATTCTCAAGACACTAGCTCCACAGAAAAAATATGGCTGTGGTCATGAACACCTGTCATGAGAACTTTGGTGAGAAGCATATAAGGAGACACATTTTAGTTAGGGTAAAAAGAGCAAAGTTCTATTACCAGAGTAAATAATCAGCACTCCTACAATTGATTAGCAAGTACAACGCTCTGACTTCAAACCCTTGTATTGTGAAAGTTCATTAGAAATTTTGGTCATTCTCAAATTTTCCATTAATATAGCATCATTCGTTCAAATGTAATTAACATTTACGACGACACACTATGAGTCCTCATGGTCTTGATAAGCTATAGCTCTAGTTATATTCTCTCTCTCTCTCTCTCTCTCTGTATACACACACACGCGCATATTAGAAAATTAAAAGAAATAAGTGTGCAACATAAAAGGGCTATTTTAAATACTAAATAAGTTATTTGTGAACAAGAGAGTATACACTGTACTAAGGGTCACATATGAATTACCATTTATTAATATCACCATGTGAAAAGAAATTTGCATCTTGAGTTATTAGTAAGGTCATACTTATGATTCTACTCTTTTCATCAAGTAAAATATCTATCAGCAATACGTAAATAAATATACACACAAAAGCATTTAATTGTATTTACATAAAACTAAAGACCATTAAAGACACAATAAGATTTGAGAAATGACCAGTAAGCTAAAATTATACTTGTAGTCTGAGGCTTCTTTGAAAAGGAGGCAAGTGGTTAGTATCAATGTAGGAGATGGAAGCAAACACTTGAAAGATTTAAATGAATATTTGGCATGGAAAAAATAGCAAGGGCAAAGGACAAAAAGTTGAAATAGTCATTTCCTATTTAAACAATGGACTCGATGATGATGACGATGATGATGATGATGATGATGATGATGATGACAACAACGATTGTAAAGGAAAGGGAATGTGAATCCAAAAGTGAAATCTTTATAGGATCAGCAGAAAGGAAGAGTAGAAAAAGAAGAGTTTCAGAATGGTTATGAGAACTAGAACTCACATAT
Organism: Perognathus longimembris pacificus; assembly: GCF_023159225.1. NCBI lineage: Eukaryota > Metazoa > Chordata > Mammalia > Rodentia > Heteromyidae > Perognathus > Perognathus longimembris. The sequence goes on along the minus strand of NC_063168.1, from coordinate 16,017,607 downwards.
ACATATATGTGTGTGTGTGTGTGTGTGTGTGTGAACTCATATATGTATACTATATTAATACATGCATTAATACAATCAGGAGTTGGTGTCTAACACTTGTCATCATACACACACAGGGGGTTTAGATATGAAGACTGAGGTTTGAAGCAGGCCCAGGCAGAAAAGCCTATGAGATTCATCACCAATTAAACAAGAAAACTCCAGAGAAAGAGATGTGGCTAAAGTGGTAGAGCACTGGACTTGGGTGAAAATGCCTTTCAAGGGCATAAGGCCCTAAGTTCAAACTTCATGACTCTCACTCTCTCTCTCTCTGTCTGTTTCTGTCTCTCTCTCTCTCTCTCTCACACACACACACACACACATACATAAATACAGCATAATAAATTCACAAAGCACTGCTTACAAAGGAGTAGAGAAGATATTTTCCCAATCTGTGGGCTTTCTGTTTATCTTGCAAGCTATGTCCTTTGCCCTGCAGAAGCTGTACAGTTTGATGCAGTCCCATTTTTCCAGCCTTTCTTTGATTTGTAACATTTCTGGGCCTTTATTAAGGAAGTTTCATCCTGTGCCAAGGATCCCAAGTGTTTCTCCTACTCCTTCTTTTAGTGTTTTCAGGGTATCTGTTATTTTGAGGTCTTTGATCCATTCGGAAATGATTTTGGTGCAGGGTGATATATAAGGATCTAGTTTTAGTTTGTTGCAGGTGTTGAACCAGTTTTTCCAGCACCATTTGTTAAAGAGGCTATCTTTCTTCCATCCTATTTTTTTAGCTCCTTTATCAAATATTAAGTAGGCATAGTTCTGTGGGTTCATTTCTCGGTCTTAATTTCAGTTCCATTGGTCTTCAGGCCTGTTCTGGTGCTAATACAAAGCTGTTTTTATTACTATAGCTTTAGAATTCAACTTGAAGTTTGGTATTGTAATTCCTCAAGCACTATTCTTTGGGCTTAGGATTGTTTTTACTACTCATTGTCTTTTATTATTCCATATGAATTTCTGGATTGCTTCCTCTATTTCATTAAAAAATGGTGTTGGGATATTAATGGGTATTGCATTGAATTTGTAGATAGCTTTTGACAATATTAATTTTTGACTATATTAATCCTCCCAATCCAGGAGCATGGGAGGTTTTTCCATTTCCTTAGTTTTGCCTTAATTTCATTTTTCATGTTTTTAAAGTTTACATCGTAGAGGTCTTTCACTTCTTTGGTTAAGGTTATTCCTAGGTATTTTATGTTTTTTGAGGCTATTGCAAAAGGCATTGCTTTCCTGATTTCGGCCTCGGTCTTTGGGTCATTAGCACATAGAAAGGCCGTTGGTTTTTGAGGGTTTTGGATCAGCTCTAGTAGCTTGGGAGTAGAATCTATGGCATTCTTTAGGTATAGGATCATGTCATCTGCAAAGAGAGAAAGTTTAACTTCATCTTTTTCTATTTGGATCCCCTTTATGCTTAGTTCTTGCCCAATTGCTCTGGCTAGGAATTCTAGTACTATGTTGAAGAGGAGAGGAAAGAGAAGACAACCCTGTCTTGCTCCTGATTTTAAAGGGAATGGCTTTAGCTTTTCTCCATTTAGAATTATGCTTGCTGTTGGTTTGTCATAGATTGCCTTTATTATATTCAGGAATGTCTCCTGGAATCCCAGTTTTTCCAGGGCTTTTATCATAAATGGGTGCTGGAATTTATTGAATGCCTTCTCCACATCTAGACATATAACCATGTGATTCTTTACCTTGCTGAAGTTGACAAGGTGGATTACATTAATTGACTTGCGTATATTGAAAAAACTTTGCATCCTTGGAATGAACCCTGTTTGATCATGGTGTATGATTTTTTTTGATGACCTGTTGAAGTCGATTGGCCAGAATTTTGTTGAGAATTTTTGCATCAATGTTCATCAAGGAAATCGATCTATAGTTCTCTTTCCGTGATGAATCCCTGCCTGGTTTTGGGATGAGGGTTATGCTGGCGTCATAGAATGCGTTTGGTAGTGAACTTTGTCTTTCAATTTCATTGAAGAGTTTGAGAAATATTGGTGTGAGTTCTGCTTTGAAGGCCTTGTAGAATTCTGCTGTGAATCCGTCAGGACCTGGGCTTTTCTTGGATGGGAGATCTCTTATTGCATTTTCTATTTCAATGCTGGATATGGGCCGGTTTAGAAGGTTTAAATCTTCATGGTTGAGTTTGGGGGTATGAATTTTTTTTTCTAGGAAATCAACCATTTCTTCCAGGTTCTCGAATTTTTTGGCATAAAGGTTTGGAAAACAGTCTCTTATTGTGTTCTGAATTTTGGTTGTTTTTGTGGTGATGTTACCTGTTTCATCTCTGATCTTGTTTATTTGGGTGTGGTGCCTTCTTTAATTTTCTAGGGGTCTGTCTATCTTGTTAATTTTTTCAAAGAACAACTCTTCATTTTGTTGATTCTTTCGACTTTTTTTTTCCTCTAAGTCCTTTAATTCTGATTTGATTTTAATTATTTGCTTTCCACTGTTGGGTTGGGGTTTGGCTTGTTATTGGCCATTCAATGAACAAAGGCCTCATGTCTAAAATATATGCAGAACTAAAAAAATTAAATTCCACCAAAATAAAACCTCAAAGAACCAACAGCCCACTCAACAAGTGGGCTAAAGACTTAAGAAGAAACTTCTCTGATGAGGAAATGAGAATGAACAAAAGACATAGTACTGTATATCACTGGCTATAAAAGAAATGCAAATGAAAACACATTAAGATTCCACCTCACTCCAATAAGAATGTCCTTTATCAAGAAAACTAACAATAACAAATGTTGGAGGGGACGTGACCCAAAAGGAACCCTACTTCATTGTTAGTCAGAAAGCAAACTGGTTCAGCCACTTTGGAAAGTGGTATGGAGATACCTCAGAAGGCTAAACATGGAGCTCCCCTATGACCCAGCAGCCCCACTATTGGACATCTACCCAAAAGACCACAAACAAGAACACACTAAAGCCACCAGCACAACAATGTTCATCGCAGCACAATTTGTCATAGCTAAAATGTGGAACCAACCCAGATGCCCATCAGTAGACGAATGGATCAGGAAAATGTGGTACATATACACAATGGAATTTTATGTCGCTATCAGAAAGAATGACTTTGCCCCATTGATAAAGAAATGGAAGAACTTGGAAAAATTATACTAACTGAAGTGAGCCAAACCCAAAGAAACATGGACTCTATGGTTTCCCACAGCAGAGGATCACAAGAGCCCAATTGCTATGCCCTTATGAATGCATAAGATGATGCTAAGTGAAATGAACTCCATGTTATGGAAATGAGCATTATATCACTGTTGTAATTACTTTCAGTATGCCATGTGAAAGCATAGCTTCTTTTGTTGATGATCCTCTTGTATCCCCTTCCTATGGTTGTGCCCGCGCTATCAGTATATCTAATCTGAGCACCCTGGATCCTGTATATACTGGTAATAGAACTATGGAAGTGAAAGGGAATATCAAAATCGAGAGATAAAGGATAAAAAGACAAACAACTCCAAAAACAATACTTGCAAAACCATTTTCTGTAAACCAGCTGAACAACTCATGGGGGGAGAAGGAAAGGGAGAGGGGAGGGGGGAATGAAGGAGGAGGTAATAAACAGTACAGTGAATGTAACCATGGCCTAACGTATGTAATTGTAACTCCTCTGTACATCACTTTGACAGTAAATTAGTAATTAATAAAAGAAAGAGTAGAGAAGAAGTAGGAAAATAATAAAGGGGGGTGAAGTGTTATTTTTTCAACATGCATTATGCATATGAAGAATTATCACAGTGAAATAAAAATGGATAACAATTCAAAAATAGTTTAATCATAAAAATACCTAATAGAAACATGTGACTCAAGTAGAGTGAGCAAGGGACAGAGTGTTATTTGGTGAAGAAAGAGAAATACTTGTCCTTGAGATGGTAGAATTAATATATGTTACTTCTAGTAATAAATCATCTACATGTTTCTATGTGTATCAGAAGTTTTCCTGAAAAAAAAAAAACAACTAAATGAGCAAATTCAACCCAACTTAGATACTAATTCAGATGAACATATATATTATTCAGAGGTATCTTGAGTTTTTAGTATGGGTGTTCTGTAATGGAATTCTTTGTATAATGAAATGGTCACTCTTAGTCTTTGAAGTAGAAATATTCTATTTCTTCACACATTCCTATGTTAAGACTTTAAATTCATGTCTTCTAGTCCCCTTGAAACTATGAGGTTCAGCAAAGAAAAATTAATCAAATTTCTTGTGCAACTCACAGCGAGGGTGCAAATTTCCCCAATATTCTAATTGTAGACCTTGATAAGTACAAATGACAAAGCTGCTGAGACAAAGAATCAAGATAACACTTACTCTAGACTTTCATTTTTTTAAGTATATACGTTTCCTGTGAATTAAAAAATATAGGCAAGGGAAAGTTCAAATAGTGTAATTCCTTTTAATAACTAATTTAGTTTTATAAAATGAATACCAGGAACCTTTTTCTTGTGGTTTTTGCAGGAGGGTAAAGTTAATGAGAGACCCACTAGACAAATGAAAAGAGGTAAGGTATGAGAACTCAGAAATAATATTCATTGTTCATAAGAGGCAATGATATTAGGGATTTGAGGGAATGAGTGAAGCTAAGTGATATGGGAGAGAGTGATGAATTAGGTGACTTTGATCAAGATGCATTATACTCATCAACTGAGGTGTTGAAATGTAACCTCTTTGTAGAACCACTGCAGTCTATAAAAGTATTTTTTAAAAAGGAAATAGTGTTTGTTTATTTTGTGTTCAGGAAAGGGAAGTCTAAGATTCAAAAACCTCAAGCAATATATGCAAAAATCACACATTTTCATGAATGGGAATTAAAGAGTAGTATTACCTTTTAATAAGCTAGTCAGACTCCTAACAGAATAGATACTTTCAATACTAGCTGCTGATAGGTAGTAGAGGCCTTGTTGGTTGGAAAGTTCATATAAATGAAAAGATAAGTTCATGCATAATGTGAATGAAACAAGAACAAATAACTGAACTGTGTAAATATGTTTTGATGTCTATTTTTTTTAGAAGAGAGTAAAATGCTTTTATTATTGGTGAATAGCTTATTCCCCTGGCTACATTAGCTCTAAATAATGTACACTTTGGAGGTGACAAATTACTAAGCCATGTACATTTCAGTCAGAAAAAAACATGGGAATTAAATAGAGAGAAGCAATTTCAGACAGAATATAGTACTTGGGACCAGGCAGGTCCCCATAAAACATTTTTAAATATCTAAAGCATCATAATTTCTGGAGCCATTTTCTTACAAACTTGTATTTTAACATAAAAGTGACTTTTTTGCCAGTCTTGTGGCTTGAAGGCACGGCCTGTTGTTTAAAATAAGAAGTATTTCTGATTTTAGAAAGTCTCATGTTATCAAAACTATCACTGTATTTATTTGGAAAGCATGTTTCAATAATCGAAAACAAACTTTATTGTGTCGTAGGAAAAAAGAATGCATTCAACTTTGTTTCCTTTTTCTATCAGCTGTACTAACATTTAACATTTGTGATGTACATCTGAATGCAAATCAATGTGCTCTAAAGAGAGATGGATTTGAAGTAGAGACCATCCTTAGAAGCTGGTTAACTGTGCGATGAAGACCATAAACCCAGCTTTTGCTTTTCTGGGAAAATGAGTAGGGAGCAGCACTATCTAGGCTGGTAAGTGAGCCCAATGGAACCATTTATACAAAGGTTTCATGGCTACATAGACTTTTACAATGTTCAGCAGTGAAATTAGCTCCCCAAATACAAATAGTTAGATATGAATTTATCTACATGTTCAACATAGATTTTTATCTTATAAAATCTTTCTGGTATTTTTTTATGACTTAATTCACCTGTACAGAATTTTGTGTGATAATGTCCTGTCCTACACTATACAAGGGATAATATAGACGCAACATTAGACAGAACAGTTGAATTTCTTTTGCCTGGAGTATGTATAATTTCAACATGAATAAAGACACTTGAAGTTCTGGAGCCCATACTGTTACGATAGCTAAATCTTCACAAGTCCATCCCGGCTATAAATGTATCTGTTCCATGCACAGAAGAACTGCACCTATAATTGGACATTTCCAAATCTCATTTCTAGCCTTTAAGTGTTCAAATAACTCTCACATGCAGCTTGTTTTAGTAAATTGAGACAATCATGACTATATGTAAAAAAATATATCTCATAGGACATTAGTCTAAAGAATTTGATCTATTTAATAAATACCCAAATAAATCTATTTGCCATTCAGGGGAAAATGTTTTATGACTTGCCCTGGAGCTTCACAATCCATGGTGTTTAGTGTCATAATAATTAGATTAATTCCTTTATGGGAAAAAATCTGCCTTTGATTACTGATAAAGAATGGTAAGAGGAGTTCAAAGGTCACAAGGGGGACACACATTGAATGACTGGCAAAATTCAAAGGAAGAAAACTGCATCTACAGAGAGGTTGCAGTTTCATACGTAAGGCAGTGTGTACAATTTTTATCCTCCTCCCTCATTTCCCCAACTCCCCTGTTTCCCATTTCCCTCCCTCCCATGAGTTGGAGAATTGTTTTACAGCATATGGTTTTGTAAGTATTGCTGTTTCATTGGTTTGTTTTTATCCTTTGTCTCTCCATTTTGATATTCCTTTCCCCTTCCCAAGTTCCTATACATGTATGTACAGTATTCTGGGTTTAACAATATATAAAGAAAATAACTAAAAATAGAAATAATAAAAAGAACATAAAACAATTCATCTCAAATCCTCAATTTTTCTCTACTAGTTGAACAAGAAAACTTAAGCAATATCTAGAGATATACTGACACACAACCTATCTTTTAACAAGTGGATAAAATTATTAACTAAACAACCTGACTAAAGTGACATTGCAACTCTATCTTCTTGCTCATTGTGTCTTTTAGAAGATAGTCTGTAATTTAAATGTACACAGAACCAGAAAAAGTGAAACTTTCTCTGTCTCTCTGTCTCCCTATCTCTCTGTCTCTCTGTCTCTTTCTCTGTCTCTGTCTCTCTGTCTTTGTGTGTGTGTGTGTGTGTGTGTGTGTGTGCGCACGCGCGTGTGTGTACTCTAGTAGAAAATGTATTTTTGGTTTTGTCATGATTTTGTTTTAAAGAGAAATGAAAGTAAATACTGTAGAGAAAGAACACTTACAACTTGGAGGGAAGTTAAGGGGGTCAGAAGGGGAAAAACTGGGCAAAAATGAGGGAGAGAGTGACACTGTACACCACTTTTGCAATAAAAAAAGTTAATAAAGGAACACAATTTGGAGGGGTGCAATTGTGTTTTCTGAGAAGATCAAAGTATCACCCATGTTGACAAAATTACTTCCTACTATTTCTTATTCATTGGACTATATAGACCCTTCAGCTATCTCTGCATATTTTTCTTTGTTCTAGGAGTAAGTAGGAGCAATCTTTATTTCCCATCTATCTGTCTGTATGTCTGTCCATATGTTTGACTCTATATATGATCTACTTATCTTTCTATAATCTATCTGTCTGTATCCTACGACTTTACTTTGTCTCACAACATTAAATGTATACTATAACCAAAAGGAAAAGATTGGTTAAGAAAGCAATAGTTACAGTTCATTCAAACCTAGGAATGTGTCTGCTCATGCTGGGGTATGCGTAGAATCCTAGCACTTTGGAGACAGAGATAGTACAATTTCAAGTTTGAGATTGTTGTTAGCTTGGGCTATGTTGAGAGATCCAATTTCAAAACACAAATGCAAATTTTAGAAATGTGGGGGATATGTATGTGTGCAAGACATCTACTGTGAATCCAATTGATATTGCTGAAATTCTGTGGAGGTTGAAATTCTAGCTTATTTCAGAGAGCTGTTTACAAGTGGTTGAAATTCTGACTTATTTCCAAGAAATTTTAAGAGGGAGGACTATGAATCTATGCATCTTTCACTTAAATCTCCCAAACTATCTAAAACTTTAGTTCAGGGACAAAAAGCTCACTGACAATCTAGATATTGTGATGGTTATGAAAGGTTTTCAGATGTTGTGAAAATCTAAGATGCTGGTGGTCTTATGGGGAATTCTGTTACTGGAAGTTTAAGAAAGAAAACAAAATGAACCTGATTTAGAGATAGTATTGCACAAGAAATGAATGGCACCAAGGTTGAATAAATCTGCATCTTTCTCAAAGTTAGAAAATATTCTGTAATTTAGATTACTGTGATATAGGGAAAGTTTACTCCTTCCTTCCTTCCTTCCTTCCTTCCTTCCTTCCTTCCTTCCTTCCTTCCTTCCTTCTTTCCTTCCTTCCTTCCTTCCTTCTTTCTTTCCTTCCTACCCTTTTGTCTTTTTTCCTTTCTTTTGCTTAACGCCAGTCTTTCTCTTTGTTGCAATTTAATGCTATTTCCTCTCCTAAGATTTTTTATCTTACTCTTTTAAATTCTGAAGCAATAGTGACTAAAGATCACAGTTAACTTTTAATATTATTTTTTCTTATTGTCAGGAATTGGAACAGTAAGAGAAAGGAAGAAACTATGAGAATACTATTTTTGTTTTTTGTTTACTAACTAGTGCCATCAATGGTATTTTTCTCACTAGATACAGATTTCTCTATGCTGACAACTTTCTCAAGCTCACTGGTAACAATAGGGTCTCAATGAAGACTTTATGGAATAATAGTAGTATATTTTGTGGCATAATATTAATATACTTGGCACATAGTGAAAGTATTTGGAACACTGTCTGACATAAGACAGGACTAATTATATACCCAAATTTAATTCAGTATGGTTCTTTGGAATGCTATTTAAATGACATAATTACTTAATTATGAGTAAAAACAGATAAAGGAAAGATAGAAAGAATGCATGTGAAGTTTGCCCAGAGGAAAATTGTTTCTTGGAAGATTTAAGTCTTTTTGTAGTTATCTCTACTAAATCCTTTCCAATGCAAATAAATGAATCTTTTCTATCCCTACTCTGTATTTTTGTTTTCTGGAAAGGTTCTGGCATTATAGAATATTAAGCACATGGCTGATTCAATCCAGCTCATTTCCTGTTATTTATCTTCTTAAACATCACTTTGATATAAAACAGGAATAATTGCAAATCTAGCATTGTTCTTTACATACTAGGAGATTGTTGATGGTTTTTCTTCATGATCTCATCCCATATTCTCATCTACTACCATAATTGCAAAACTTACCTCATCAGTCTGGTGGAGACTATGATAAATTAAGGTATACAACTACACAGTGCAGACTAGGTCTAAGGAACACAAGTATAAATGTTGAAATATTCTCTACTATTTTTCTATGATTGGCCTGCCTCCTTATTTGTATTAACTAGAACCAACCTATGCTGTTCATGATTATTGTACCTAGACTTTAATACCAGCTGTACCATTCTTGCCATGTTCATTGACAGACATTTCTCCTATCCAGTGCTTTGAAAATACATTTTTTATAAAGAAGTCATTAATATGTTCATTAATGTCACTATATTTTGTATCAGACATAATATTTTATTGTGAGAATGTTATTGTGTTAAAAATTAATCTAAACAGTGAAGTGAGGCAGACTCAAAGCAATATAAACTTTATGGATTCACTCTTTGGGGACAATTAGTGCTTATCTAGGATAATCCTAACAGAGGAGCACAATAGCTCAATAGCAATATATATATGATGCTAAGCAAAATGAACTACAAGATTCGAAAATAAGTGGTTTATCATTGATGTTGTTATTTCAACGTACTCTATGAAACTATGCCTTTTTCTTTTATTTTTCTTCCCCATGATTTTACCCCTGATGTCACTGTAACTGGCTTTGGTACACTGGGTATTGTATGTACATTTATTGAAACTAGGGAAGGGGAACACCAAAGTGGAGAGATGAAGGGTAAAAGTAGATCCAATGCAGCAGCAATACTTTCAAGAGAATATCCTGTAAACCAAATGTACATCTCAGGAGTGTGTGGGGAGGGAACCAGGGAGTGGAGAAGGTGGGAGAAAAATGAAGGAGGAGGTAAGAAATTTGATGAGAAATGTAGTCATTGCCTTACATATGAATCTGTAACAAGTCCTTGTAAATTAAGCTTAGTTTATTCAATGATTTTGAAGGTTAACATCAGTAACTCAACTATCAAATTAACTATTAAATTAATTATCACATGCTCATCTATGAGTTCTGTACAGAGCAATGCAATGATTTTGGTCATACATTTCATTCCCAAATATGAATGAATTCTTCATATATAATTTATAATTTTAAATTATCATAATAATTTTAGTTATAGCTCACCTATTCCAAATTTTTATTGGGTGAAGAATAAGAAGTATATCATTTTTCATAACTGAGCAATTATATGAACAAACCAATGCTAAATATAGCTGTATGAGTATTTACACTCAGTAATGAAAACTTTAATGAATTTATGTAACAGACAGCATCATTCCCCTAAAATGACTCGTACTGGAAGCCTCAAGCAAATGAGCTCACTTTGCTTTCACTGACTCCCTTCAGACGTGCAAGGGCTAATAACATTATGAGTCCTATACTTTCAAGCACTGTATTTGGAGCAGGATTTTCCTCCTGTGTTGGGTAGGTATTTGTGATATCTTCTGCTTCAAAGGTGAATTATCTACACTATGTAAAACTTCCTTAATGATTCTTATATTGAAATGACATATAATTAATCACTTTTAAAGAAAGTATGCAGGAAATCTCCTTCATTGGGAAGATTAAAATCATTTTATGGTCTGAAAAAATCAGGGGATGGAGTGCAATAATATCATTCTCTGCTCTTAAATAGAAAGCAGGTATGAGTAAAAAGTGCACTGGGTGTATGTGTGTATGTGTTTGCGTGTGCATATGTGTGTGTGATACATAGATATGAACTAGAGAAAAGAAAGTGATGTTAATATCTGGTGATTAGGTACAATGAAGAAACTTTGCCACATTGTTAAGCTTTCCACAAGTTGTGAGGCAAACAGCTGAAGAAAAAAAGAGGAACAAAAGTGAGAGGAAATAGAGGTTTTTCTAGGGGAGATAATGAAAGGCACTGTTGTGTGGGGGCATGGGAAACCTTGTGATCATTTTCATTTGCAAATTACAGCTAATGACTTTGCTATTGGTGAAAGAGAAGTTCTAAGAACTAATTAAAAATAATTGATACATTAATGCTAATAAATGCACTTGCCAAAGAGCACAAATAGACTTGTAATTTGAGGGCATGTTCTTTGCTCACAGCAGCCTGGATGAAGCTGTAATTTAAAGATCACTGTTCAAAAAAGTGTCAAAGACCCATGGGAAGCTAAAATAAAGCCTTTGCCCACATACTAAAATGAAGACCAAATCTTCCTTTTGATTTCATAGGTGAATTAACAAAAGAGCCACGGTATGATTAAAGGTTTGCTCAGTCTGAATCCCTATTGCTATTAGCCAGCAATATCTGTAGCATTAATTTGAGAGTAATGATGAGTAGTACACTTGATGCTAAAAGATTTTTTCAACCATGTATACCTTTATACTATGCATGAAAGGAGAGACCTACTGGAGAGCTGTGCACACAAAGCACTACTAAAAATATGCTACTGAATATCTGAAGGATTAACCAAAGGCCCAAATAATATTAATAACCAAGAGAATCCTATAGACAATGTCATGGGAATTTAGAGGAGGTGATAAGATGATGTAAAAAATGTTTTTTTTTCTTGAATCTACCATATTTCAGTTAATACATTTGTATACGAGGCAAGCACTCTTGCCACTAGGCCATGTCCCCAGCCCAATACATTTGTATATACTTGCATACTACCCAAAGCATTTGCTTGTATGTTATTAATCTATATCTAGCTTCCATATACAAGGGAAATCATTCATCCTTTGTCTCTCTGGCCTGATTTAATTCACTTGACATAGTTTAACTGAAATATGGTAGATTCAAGGGAAAACTCAAATAGCATAATTCCTTATAAAGGTAAACTCAAAGTTTTACAAAATAGACACCAGGAATTAGATTTTTAAAATTCCTGGGGTGGGGCAAGGGGAAAGAGACAGACAAATAAGAGGAGAAGAGGGGGCAATGCAGTCAAGATTTCAATCTACATGCTATAAAATTAAAAAAGTGAGAGAAGTGGTAGGTATGGGAGGGATGAGTGAGAATGTTGAAAGGGTGATTAAGCTAAATATATTGTATTCATAAACTACTGTATTAAATGGAAACTCCTTTGTACAACAGCTTAAAGATAATTTTTTTTAAAAAGGTTTCAGGATACTTAAAAATAACCAAACTAACCCTGGGCAGGCAAAAGACTTCTACCATCATCCAAACCATAAAAGTAAAAGTGCTCTGTATTTAAGGAGTAGTGCAACAACCTCCATACAACACTGCATGCACAAAGCAACAAGAGAAGCCAGAGGTGCAATGCTAGCTGGTTGTAGGTCAGAGAGGAGTGGGGCATATTGCATATGTAATCATTGTCTCGTTTCATACAATATTTAGGTTTTGTGCATAAGGAGCACAAAATAATTTCTCATTATAATGGTTACTATGGTGTTTATAGTATAGGTTGGTATAAGAAACATCTGTGCATCACAAAATATAAACCTGTATTACATAACACTTCTTGATATGTACTTGACCTATCATATTACTTGCTTATTATGAAATGTCTCATCACTTATCCTTTGTAACAATTATAGTTTGAAATAAATATCCATATTTCCAAGTGCATATTTACTGATGAGTTAAGAATTAATTGATCTCATAATGTTAAAATTATATAGGTAGGATAGATAGATAGATATAGATATAGATATATCCTTTAATTTAGAACTATGCAATCTTATCAAATAAATCTAACATAAATAGTCAGGTAGAATTCTCTCTAAAAGTTTTTCCTAAAGTAATAAAGCAAACGTGAAATGTATGTATGCATTTCAATAAATTTTTACATATATTAGAGGTTTGTAATGCACCATTATTATATACATATGTAGAGTAAAAATATCATTTTACAGTGTACTTTTTGTGACAAGAAACTACAATTTCATAAAGTACCATAACACAGATTTTTATTCACTATATTTTCCATGTTTTACAATATCAGATCTGTACATTTTTATATTACATATTCATTTTTCTGTTTGTTTTTTTCTTTTTGTTTTTGGTTGACCATGGGGCTTGAACTATGAGGGCTGGGCATTCTCTCTGACCTCTCCCGCCCATGGTTAGTGCTCTACCACTTGAACTACAGCGCTACTTCCAGTTTTCTGGTGGTTAATTGGAGATAAGAGTATCACGGATTTTCCTGCCCAGGCTGGCCTTGAACCCCGATCCTCACATCTCAGCCTCCTTAGTAGCTAGTACTATAGGCATGAGTCCGAATGTTATATTCTTTTTTCTCCAATTTCTTGCATTATCCTCCCAATCCTGTTTTTCCCTACTCCTTTTGAATTACACAAATGAGTGACTCCCATAGTTCCTTTTTTTTTTTTTTTTTTTTTTGGCCAGTCCTGGGGCTTGGACTCAGGGCCTGAGCACTGTCCCTGGCTTCTTTTTGCTCAAGGCTAGCACTCTGCCACTTGAGCCACAGTGCCACTTCTGACCGTTTTCTGTATATGTGGTGCTGGGGAATTGAACCCAGGGCCTCATGTATACGAGGCAAGCACTCTTGCCATTAGGCCATATCCCCAGCCCCCCATAGTTCCTTTTTTGATTTTAGCATGTTTTATTTACAAAAAAAGTCCTTTTCTAAGTATTTGGATTTTGTAGTCCTATGCATCATAATTGTTTGGAGACATCAAGAAGAAGTCTGATTGCACTTTTGTTCATAGCTCACTGGCAAGAACCAGTTACAAGTTCTCATTTCTGATTTAGGTCAGAGACTTAGGTGGTACCTAAAGGTTCTTTTTGACAGAATAGGTCATGGATTTTCATATTCAGGTAATTTTGATGCGAAAATAACCTACAGATGGATGACAATGTATTCATAAGACCGTATATGGCAGTAGTACCAATAATTATGTCATACAACTATGGCTATCACTCTAGTCCACAGAAGAGTATACTTACAGAACTGGAAGAAGCAGTAAGTCTCCATGACAGATGCCCTATCTGGGATGCTGTTAGTGACTCTCAGGTGCATTTGTCTTAGTGAAAGATAAATGTCTACAAAATAAGTTTTTAAACAGTAGAACTATTTGGAAGGACACAGATTTATTCAAAACAAAAAAAAAAAAACAACTCATTGTTTTCAATGAGTTTATATTTCTTTGGGTCTGGCTCACTGCATTTAGCATGATTTTTTTTTTCCAAGTCTTTACATTCCTTCATGAATGGGCCAAGTCATTCTTTGTAATAGATGCATAGAATTCCACTGTGTACATGTACCACATTTTCCTGATCCATTCATCTACTGAGCGGCATCTGGGTTGGTTCCATATTTTAGTGATGTTAAATTGTACTCCAATAAACATAGTAAATCTCGTAGGTTTAGTGTGATTTTGCTTGTAATCCTTTGGGTAAATGCCCAAAATCGGTTTTGCAGGGTCATAGAGGAGCTCTATGTTTAGCCTTTTGAGGAACCTCCACACTGCTTTCCAGAGTGGTTGAACAAGATTACACTCCCACCAATAATGTAGTAGGGCTCCCATTTGGCCACATCCCCAGCAGCTTCTGTTGTTAATATTCTTGATAATGAACATTCTTTCTTGGGTGAGGTGGAATCTCAATGTTGTTTTGATTTGCATTTCTTTTATGGCCAGTGATGCTGAGCATTTCTTCATGTGCCTTTGACCACATAAAATGATCCTAAGAGAATTGAACTACAATATTTGGAAATAAGTGTTTTATCTTTGATATTGATATTTCCAACGTACCCTATGTCATTATGCCTTTTTCTTTTATCTTTCTTCCCCATGCTTTTTTCCCCCCTGTTTTCACTGTAACTGATTTTGGTACACTGGGTATTGTATGTACGTTTATCAGAACTAGGTAAGGGGAACACCAAAGTGGAGAGTTGAAGGATTAAAGAAGAGCCATTGAAACAGCAGTATTTTCAGGACAGGATGCTCTAAAACAGCTGTACACCTCAGGGGAGGGGAGGAAGGAACCTGGGAGGGAGGGAGATGGGATAAAAATGAAGGAGGAGGTAAAAAGTTTGATAAGAAATGTACTCATTGCCTTACCTATGGAAATGTAACCCCTGTGTACGTTACTTTGACAATAAAAAATGAAAAAAAAAACTGAATGCTACATGATGTTGTTGACTTTTTATCCAGAAATCATATATTTAGGGGGAAAATTCTGGGCATTACATAAATTCTTTGCTGCAAGTTACAAAGCTTACATAAAATCATCTCTTTGAATATTCTGTCAAGATTTATGGAATAATTAATAATATGCAAGAAAAGAAGATAATTTCCTAGAGAACACTACTAAGAAAGAATACTTTCATTAAATAGTATGTGAGGTTAGTTTGCATTGGTAATTACAGGATGTTATGTGTTTTTATTTATCCTTTCTACTTCATACAGCTTCACCGAACCCTAAATCCAAAACATAGAAAGAAATCAACTTCCAATCTTGACAGTAATCTTATATCCAGAAGTCAGGTACATGAAATATAGTTTACCCAATAGCATCATGAGACAACGCTTGTCATTCTGTTTTTGGGCACTGAAAAACATTATTCATCTCTGTAGAATATTAAAGTAAGTTCACATAAATAAGGGGAAATTTTTTCATACTTGATTATTTACTTCAAATTTCATGTACCTATACAATAAATCAGTCAGTTGCTCAAATTTGACAGATTTTTTTGTGTGAGGCATGGAACTGTATTGTTATACATTTTAACACACAATAAAAAAATTCTCCTTCCTCAAAAGAATTTTAGAACACATAATAGAATTTAAGTTTTCAGCTTAAATTTAATTACTTTTCAAATAACCTTGAGTTGACTATATACTGTTTTTAAATAGGTGCAATATACTAAACTAATTGGCAAATATCTCTGTCATTAGGAATGTAAAACTTATTATTCATAGACACATGATTCTCAAAGATTTTCGCAGAAAGTTTAAAACATTGAAATGTATCAGATTTATATTTCTGTGCTGTGTCACTTAATGAAATTCTTAACAGTGCAGACTTTCCAAAAAGGAACTATTACCCTTGAAAACAGTAAGCAAATTATATTAGGGCAAATTTGTGAAAATTAATGAGTTATAGAGTAAAATGTATCTCTAGTCATTGTATTAATGAAATTAGCAATTTTTTTCATCATTTGGATTTAATGTGCTTTAATACTTACAAATTGTTTAGACATTAATCTTCTATGGTAATCTCATTATTTTAGTACCAAGTTTCATAAAATTAGAATAATTATATTACTTTAAGAAGTATTTACAAATCTAAGTAAATATAATCTTTGTTAAATATGAACATAAATGTCATAATTATTTATCTTTAAAAGGTTAACAAAGCTTCCTTTACTTACAAACTGCATAAGAATCCTTCTGTATGAAATAGAAAGCTAATTTTTTATGTCTCAACTACTTTTGCACACAGGCTGGCTTCAAGAGATAATATACAGTAAATTTTTTACACTTGGTCAAGAAGATCTCTGAATTTTTGGTCATATTTATTCCTTAAAAGCTTGAGTGAAAGAGTTCTAAAGAGAATGTGAAAGTGCCAATTTGAAAATTGCCAATGTTCACACAAATAGCCATTTACCTCATGTAATACGTTATCTTTAGAAAGAAAATGAAAAAATGGTTTTAAAGAGTTATTTTTCTCAAACCCAAAGAAGAAAACAAGCAAGCAAGCAAACAAACAAACAAAAGGTAATCTGGCTATTCACATTTTTCTTTCTCTTTTTCTTTCATTTGTGCTGGTCTTGGGAGTCGAACTCAGGGCATGGTGCTGTCTTTGAGCTTGTTTTTGTTATCTTTTTTTATTTGTTTGTATTCTGTTTTATCGCAAAGCTAGAACTCTACTACTTTGAGCCACAGCACCCTTTCTGGATTTTTTTGGTAGTTGATTGTTGATTGGAGGTAAGAGTCTCATGGACTTTCTTGCCCAGGATGGCTTTGTACCATGAGCCTCAGACATCAGGCTCCTAAGTAGCAAGGATTATAGCCATAACCCACTGATGCCTGGTTGTGTTTAACACGTTTTCACATAATTTGTATGTATGTCTCATATTGAGAGGAAAATAATATTGTTTCTCTATTTTAATATTTTAACATGAGTTTATTTAATAGTTAATGTGTGAATACTTAAAGCATGTTAGGGTACAATTTTCAAGAACTTTAAAGTTTCATCAGTTGGAATAAAGAATGAAGCTTATTTTTAACCATTTATTTCTAATGTTCAAGCAATAACTATTATACTTTATACACGTATTTTTGTATACATGTGTATGTGTACATTAGAGACTGACAGGTACAAAGAGGGAGCAAACCTGCAAAAGCACTATGTGTCCTCAAATTTGGCTTCCAGATGGTCTCCTCTCCATACTATCTCTGTAATCTTATCTGAGTATATTGGAAACCGTGTTTACTGGTATTGGAAGTAGGAAATTCAAAGGGAATACCAAATTTGAGAGACACAGGGTAAAAAAAGAGAAACAACTACAAAAGCAATACTTGCACAACTGTTTGGTGTAAGTGAACTGAACACCTGGGGGGGGGGAGGGAAAGGGGGGGAGGGAGGGGGACATGAGGGACAAGGTAACAAACAGTACAAGAAATGTATCCAATGCCTAACGTATGAAACTGTAACCTCTCTGTACATCAGTTTGATAATAAAAATTTGAAAAAAAATAAATAAAATCTGTTCTAATGTGCTGAGAAAAAAAAAGAAATCACACACACACACTATACACACAACTTATACAGTTGCTGAAATCTCAGCTGTTTCTTTTTTTTTTCTTCTTTATTGTCAAAGTCAAGTACGGGGGGGTTACAGGTTCATATGTAAGGCAAGTACATTTCTTATCCGACTTGTTGACTCCTCCCACATTAAACTATTATATTAAACTATTACTGGGTTTTTCCTGGTTTAGATATGAAATGTTCTGCACACTCTCATATATTGCAGGCTTTGTTCACTGTACATCAAGAATGAGAAATTATGATTTTGGAAAGCCTTTGAATTATAAGGACTGATCTCATTGGACCAATCTACTGACAGGTTCACAACTTGATGTGTTACTGGAAAATGATATGAACTTAGGAGATGGAGCCTAATTGAAAGAATTACATTTGGGGGACTTACCTGTGGGGTTACACATTGCCTTCAAGCCCAGCCTTAATGTAGTAGAAAATTTGTATAACTATACACAAATGAATAAAGTTATGATCCATATATCGCTTGTGAAATTCAAACGTAAAATTTTACTAGATTTGGAAGAAATATAGAAGCACTCCCTTTATTCCAGTGATCAAATATTTTTAACAAATAAGTGAATTAGGAATAGTACATAGTTTCTAATAAGATGTATAAAAAGTGTCTAGAATTAAAACGAAGAAATAATATAAAAATACAAAAATCACCAGACTTAATCAAAGACCTAAATATGACTTCCAATTTAAATAAAATGTGGAGAATTAAGTTATAACTCTAATTAGTAATAAGAAAAAATTTAAATTCAGATTGGTGTCCTGATATAAAACAGAACAACTAATTTGAAAGCATTAACCTTGATTGGATCTATTGTAAAACATTAGTTATTTTCATAATAATAATAATATCAAAAGCATATTTTGATAAATGGAATAACCTGAATGTGGCTTGCATATTAAAGCCAAAAATTTTATTACTCATTTTGATAAGTGTGATACAAATATAGAGAATTTTTTGAAAAAATATTTACGAAGAAATAATATATCTACAACATACTTTAAGTAATTTAGAAAATAACAATTTAAAGGAAAAGATTAATCAAATCTATTACTTCATGTTTTACAATAAAGTTTACAACTTCCAGAATACATATGAAGCATCTCTACTTTGTGAATTACTCATAACATTTATATTTAAAACAGAAATGAATAGAATTTGAGCCTGTAAGTGCACTGCATTCTATTTTCTTTTTTATGCTTATTGTTGCATTTCATTCATCTACATTTCCATTATCTGCTTTTGAAATCTTCTATTTTTTACTGTTATTATTTAATGGGATATAACTACTGAATTTACTGTTTATTTCTTCATCTTATATTGTTTACATTTTTTGTGTTTCATTGACTAGAAACTTATAAATTACTTTATTTTAATTTTAGTTTTGTTTCTTCTTTATGCTCTAATTATCTGTCAATTAAAATTATAAACTTAATTTCATTGTCAAGTTGATGTACAGAGTGGTTGCAGTTACATATGCAGGGTAGTGAGTATATTTCTTGAAAGTCAAACTGGTTACCTCCTCCCTCATTTTTCTTCCACCTTTCTCTCCCCCTCTCCAGTTGTACTGTTAATTTACAACATATTGTCGTAAGTATTGCCGTTGCATTGGTTTTTCTTTTGTCTTTTTGTCTCACCATTTTTACGTTCCCCTCCCCTTCTCTAATTCAGTAAACCTCTATACAATATCCAGGGTACCAAAATCAACAGTGACAACAGTGCTAAACCATAGGGAAGAAAAAGGCAAGAAAGGGGAAATAATTTCACACAGTACATTAAAAAAAAAAAATCACAACACAATAAAAAACCCACATGTTTGCATATCTTGGAGTTTATTTCTTAAGCATCATCTTACATGAAGTATGTACATAGTCATTGAGCTATTATGATCCTTTGCTAGGACTATCCTAGACAAATAGTAATTATTACCAGTGAGGGAAAACACAGAGTCTATGTTTCTTTGAGTCTGGCTAATTTCACTTAGAATGATTTTTTTCCCCCAAGACTTTCCCTTTCCTTGCAGATGGAGCAATGTCATTCATAATACAGTGAACATGCCTAATTGAAAACCTGCTTAGCAGATAGGTTAGGGCTTCTTAGTCTGTCCTCTGACCACTCTGATAACTGTGTTTTTATTTTTTTTTAACTTTTTACCTCTTCTTGTGGTAATACTGGCTATTTCTTCCAGTTAACTAGACCTATACTCTAGACAATATATTTTTTCAGTTACATTGAACCTGTATTTCTTCTTCAATGAGATTTCAATATCAACATTTATAACTTCTTTAATTGGAGAATTTAAACATTCTAATCATTTTATTTGCAAATCATTGTATTATTTCTACCCTATGGATTCAATTCATTGACTTACAGTTTGAGCAATTGAGTGCTTGCCATTCTTCAATGGAATTTGAATAAGATTCTGGTTACTCTTGTTCCTTGTAAATGTTCTGTGGTTAACATACATTATCAGAGGATATACATGTTCAAGAGCGGTTTATAGAATAATTGGAAGACCAAGGGTAAAATTCTTTCCACCAGGACTTTTTTTTTTCTTCCAAAGAATTGCCATCACAGCAGTACTGGACCATGTTATTTAATATCCTGTTTTGAGACCTCTGAGGTCAACATGTTAACTTTTATCATGCACTTGAAGTGTAAAAAAATACCCTGTCCTGGGCGGAGGGTAATACTTTTTTTAACCTATCTATTGAATAGATCAGTGTGTGGTTCATTTTACCTTCTATATTTTTGTTCATATTTTAGCCTTAGGGATTTTTCATGAACTTAAGTATGCCTTGGAAATAGGATATTTTCCATGTAATATAGTCATAGCATATATATCATGTATTTTATGTCTACATATGTTCATTTATATTGAATATATTTATTGTTTATAATATGTTATATATGATATAGTTACAGGAGCTTTTCAGAATAACTTGTTTTCCATATGATCTAAAATTTATGTCCTGACTATTTGGTTTTGGAACTCTTCCCTAATCAGAAAACAAGAACTCTCAAATTGTTGCATGATCTTTCTTGGCTATCTACATATTCCTGATATGCCAAGCAATTTAGGTAAATAACAAAAGCATCCAGGATAAGGTTCTGATACAAAGTAGACATTCCCTTCTCTCTTGGCCTATAAATAATTTAAATGATAATAGAGATGATGTTTTTCTACAAATACAGAGTAAGGAGGTATGTATTTGTGTAAGGAAGTAAATATAATGTTAACTCATGAAGGACAATATTTCTGAGGAGTAATAAGGGCTATTAAAATGTATATCAATAGTTCTTTCAAAGCATTGAAGGTACAAGAAGCAATGTCCCATTGCATAATCATTAAAGCTGAGTTGGTGACAGTAATGATTAATGGAAGATTGTAGGATTTGTCTCTGAAAATGGTAACTGAATGAAAAGTGAGTTGGAGCCTATGTTCTTTTTTAAAAATTTTTATTATCAAACTGATGTACAGAGAGGTTACAGTTTCATATGTTAGTCATTGGATTCATTTCTTGTAATGTTTGTTACCTCGTCCCTCATTTCCCTCTCCCACCTCCCCCTCTCCCTTTCCCCCCCATGAGTTGTTCAGTTCATTTACACCAAACAGTTTTGCAAGTATTGCTTTTGTAGTTGTTTTTTTTACCCTTGTTTCTCTCGATTTTGGTATTCCCTTTCAATTTCCTAGTTCTAAAACCAGTATACACAGTTTCCAATATACTCAGGTAAGATACAGAGATAGTGTAGGTACAACCACTGGAAGGGGATACAACAAGATCACCAATAATAGAAGCTACAGTACACATAGCACGTTGAAGGTAGTTACAACAGTGATATAAATATCGTTTCCATAACATGGAGTTCATTTCATTTATCATCATCTTATGTGTTCATAAGGGTATAGCTATTGGGCTCTTGTGATCCTCTGCTGTGACTTGCCTAAACCTGTGCTATGTTCTTTAAGAAGCAGTAGAAAAACAAGACTTATATTAAGAAAAGTCTTGAAATGACAGGGAACTGTGAGTAGATAATTTTTTTTCTTCATAGCTTCCAAATGTATACTCTGGAATTTTGTCTATATGTATTTTTTACTACTAACTTTTCATTCCTCATTTTTTTTCTTCCTCTAATCCTTAAAATGGAAAGACCTCCTAAGTTTTTGTTCCCATTCCAGAGGTGAGCACAATTATGAAAAGTTTTGACCCATAAGTTAATTTCATAGAATTCTAGCAGAAACACACACTTACCAAATTCTGGAGTTACATGGACAGAAAATGGCATTTCAAAGCATTCTATATTTTCCATTGATTTTTAGGAATTAATTTAGGAGTTTGGATGCTGAAACTCACATGTTGGTTAATATTTCCTTCAAGTTTTTCAAATGAATGACAGTTTAACATGTCCCAATGAACAATGAGTTTGAAATAAACATTCCTGTGATCAGACCTAAAATCTTATGACCTTAATGCAACAATTTGAATGTCTTTTATGAATTTCTTATTACAGTTCATTAAAAAATGTTTATAGTCATCATTTTTCTTGAATAAGTAACAACGTTAAAAGGACGTAGGTAAATAAACTTAAAACAAAAATTTTGAAAGACAGCTTTTAGATTTCTAGGTGAATATTGTTTGAGTTTCCTTAGTGAAATTTAGTGCTCATTGGTTTGGTGCAGCTGACATTATCAAACACTAGTCGCTTCACTCGCCACAACCAAAACCCTTACTGTTTTTGCATATATGATTAGGTATGTTACATAGCCTTTACTTCTCTCAAGAAAAGATTGTGTGTATATGTTTATCTGCAGGGTGAAAAGAAACCGTATAATTAAATAGTGTATCAGATTAATGGAGGAGTTTGGAAATGTTATGTGGTTATAAGAATCAACATGATGATTGAATCCAGTAGAATAACACTGACTAGACTTTGCATTCTATAAGAATTCAAATGTAGAAAAATGCTAGAAAAAATGATCACTTTTGTTCTTCCATTTAACACAAATGGGACATTTTAGGCTTTTCTGAGTAATCTTGACATCCTGATTATATTCTCATTGCAAAGGGAGTAGGATTATTGGCACTAACCAGGCCAAAGGGGTTTTCAACTGCTTTACTAATCTTCAGTGTTGAAGCAGATGTCTAGTCAATGGGATCAAATTTATGTTTAGAAAAAAAATTGCAGATAGAGTAGACAAAGTCCTATTTCAGGCTAGAACCATTTTACAAATGGTAGGTTTACCAACTGTTCTCTGATGGCCCTTTAAACCAGTCACCCTGATGGTGAAGAATGGACCTCGAGTCTGTTTTCTTTCTGGTCTGGGCCTGATGCCAGTGATTAAAGACTCTTTGGTTTAGTAAAGACAGATGAGGAATCTCTGTTACGGTCTCCATCTATTTCTTTTCTTAATGTTTTGAATGGGTGCCACTTTATGTACTGCCATATGTATCCAATGATTCACCTTCTTTTATCCTCATTCATCTTTCCTGCAATGGGTCTATGTGGTGTGTGTGTGTGTGTGTGTGTGTGTGTGTGTGTGTGTGTGTGTGAGAGAGAGAGAGAGAGAGAGAGAGAGAGAGAGAGGGAGAGAGGGAGAGAGGGAGAGAGTATACCTTGTGATTGACTTTAGCTGTTAGACGCTGCTGGCTAGCATTAGAGAATACTAAAAAAAGGAATTTATGCACCAGCACAGGCTTCACAAATGAATCTCTCTTTACTTTCTTTTCCATTCTAGTTTATGTGGCTGGGTTATTTATTGAGAAGAGGGCTCTAAGTAAGGTTTTTATAGCACTCGGTTGGAAACTTGCCACTAATCTCCTTTGACATGATAAGCCTATGCCAGTCTCCTTGGTTTTCAATCTTCCATTTCTCCTCTCTCTTTTTTCCTCTTCACTAAATTGAGCCTCACTAAATAAAGGAACAAAGCATGTTGATGAATCAAAAATGGTTTTAACTTTAATAATTTACTATGTAATTTCACAGCAAGCCTTTTAATGATGCTTAATTTTCTTAATGCTCTTAATCTTCTATAAGAAAAGAGTTGATTATGCTACTCGTTATTATATTTGTGGGCGGATTGTGTTCCTGCAAGTAATTACTTAATTACTTTAGTGGGTTGTGCACTGCTGGCTTGATATGTCTCTCCATCTGTTTTCTTTAATTTATTGAATTGATGCCATTGGACAAAAGAGCAAATGGAAGTCACTTGAGACTGAGAAAGAATAGGTCACAAACCTCAGGCTTTGGGGAATATATGATGATTTAGAAGCAAGCTCATGTGTAAAAATGCGGACATCATTGCTGAATTCCTATGCTTGAATTTTGCCTTTTGCCACTGCTAAATGAATTCAGGAAATTCTCAGTTTCATAACTTTAGAATAGGAATGCTAAATCAGGTAACTGGCATACTCTGGGTAATGTTCAAATATAGAGTGCTCTTTAATTGCAAAATAGATGAAGATAAATGAGAATATGAATGAATCAAAATTTATTTTATTTCTTCTTGATTAGATTGTTCTGTGTCCCTGAAGTGACATTTGGCAATCCTTGCCTGGGATATCCTGCCTTTACTCTTGGTCCGAATGTTGCTGCACTATTCTTCCTTCTCTTCCTTCATCGGTATATAGTGCTTTCATATACTTTACAAATTGCAAAATATTTGGTTGTTCCTTGTTCTCCTTGTTCTTGCGGGATGATAATAGATCATAGCGAGAATTGGCTTTAGATTATACAAAAACTTGAATACTCTCACTTGTGCTTTTCAACAACCAAATCTGAAACTGAAATGATGTGCTTCTCTTCTAAAGTTGGTACCATGACTACTCTTGGCTTGTTTTATTACACTAGTGTTCCATGCTGGAAAGTGGGCTTAAATTAGGCCTGATTAGGTTTGATTACATTTTATTAAATTTACAGACTTTCTGATTCTTATAGCGCCTAATACAGCATATATTACAGATTCATAAATTGATAGACAGATACAATTTATGTTCCTTCACTTTTGCAGTTCATGGGATCCAACTTAGGATCTTGTGTTCAACAAATAAGCAAACAATATGGTCCTGAATATATACTTTAAATTAAATCTTGTTTTCTTCAAATATTAGCTCTACTAAGAAAGAACTATATATTTAGAGAAGATATTGGTTCATCTTAAATTTCCAATCTTTGATAATAGTAGATATTAAGGTAATATGACAAAAAGATAATAATAAATTTAGTTTATAAGTCTAAAGATAATGATAATAGGATAATAGTAAGATAATAGTACCTGTCAAATTAGATTGTTTTGGTGACAAAGAGATTAATGTATATAAAACTAATTCTGGTATTGTCTTCATACTAAGGACTTTAGAAATTGTTTCTTACTTCAATAGAAAGCATACATTGATTTACCACAAGAATGGTATAATTTATACACCTAAATTTCATCTCTTTATTCTCCAAGATATCTATAATTTAATCGAAGATTTAAAAATTTAATACTTTTGTTCCCATTGAAATAGCTTTATAAACAATATAGAACGGTGGCAGATCTTGTATTGATTCATAAAATTAATCCATAAGATTTCAGAGGTACTGTGCAAAATCCTATGATGTTGCTTGAGAAATTTCAACTGTATAGTAAATAATGCTATTTTGCTAAAAGTTAACAGGTATTCTATGAGTAGGAAAAATGAGTGATAAAGTGATATAAAAATGAAGATATGGGGTGTAAAGAAGACAGAGAAGAATGAAAGAGATGAGGAGGAGAAAAGAAAGAGAATAGAAGATGGGAGAAGTGAAAGGAAAATGGACACTTGGAAGCCAGAATAAAAGACCTCTCGTTAAAACCTCTCGTTATGGGAAGAACTGGTAACTTTTGTCAGATAATCCAGTAATGTCTAAGACTCAAGGAAACTTAAAAAAAATGCTCACACTCAAAATAAAACGGAATCCAAGGACGAACAGCTCACATCAGTAGTCCTAGGTACTCAGGAGTCTGAGATCTGTAAGAGAACACTTTGAAGTCTGCTGGAGCAGAAAGTTCTAAGGAATTCTATCTCTAATTAGCCAGAAAAAAAAAAAAGAAAAAGAAAACTCAACTGCAACATAAGCAAGTGACACAGCACTAGTAGTAAATGAAAAATCTGGGCATACAAAACCATGAGTTAAAGCTTCCATAAAGGAAACATTAAATAAATAAACACAATGACAATGTTTAGGTTACATGCAACCTTACTTAAAATATTCTCCCATCTCCACAATCTTTTTACATTTCTCTTTTCCTCATTTGAAAGTGAATGCATTGGCTTTTGAAGTTCTGAGTAGATATTAGTCTAATTACTGTGAACCATTTTCTTTTTTTCCTGTCAATCTGAAATGTAACTAGTCATCCAGTCTCCTTTGTACTTGAATCTTCCTTCAGTTAATCTCAGGAGAACATCTTTACCCTTTTCTCACTTTAGTAACACCACATACCTTCATTTCATCATTTCTCATGCTTTTTATCAATTCCTGGGCATGTCACAATTTTTGCTGGTGCCTGTTTTCACAGGAATTGGGAGCAACATAAGCCTTTGTCTTTGCAGGTATTGAAAGTTTGTACATTCTCTGTGTGCAACTATCTGTTCTTAAAATCAGTAAATTTTTTCATTACATTCCTCATTTTTTTCTGGAAATGTTAACAATTATTAACAGTAAATGGAGAATTCTATATGTTCTCTTATTCCAAGGTCAGTTTTTCAAGAAATGTTTTATGTGAATAATGTCTCAGATCACTTCTTTCAAGAATATTTCTTTATTGATACTACATAAAAATACATAAAATTTTCATTTCAGATTATAACTTTTAAAATGGGAATTAATACTTGATTTCATAGAATGTGTATCCAAAATGCAATTATATTACATCAATATAAAGTGTTTGAACAGCAATAATTGTTATTACAAGAAGTTCTGAGAATAAATGTAGAGTGTAAACACTGATAAATACAATAGTTCAATGATAGCAGAAGAAACAATAAAATGAAACCTGTTTCCTTTCGTTCTTAAATCTGAAATTCTCTAAATAATTATACATGAAAACTACTTGTCTTACCTAGTTTGATTTTTTTACATATGTGCATGAAATTGAAATGATGGGTAGGGGCAGGACAAATAGAGAAAAAAGGATAAAAGTAAAAAACTGATCAAGATGCAATATACGAATAAACTGATATATTGAGTTGAAACTCCTTTGTGCAACTTAGTTAAAGTAATGATAACTGTATACATAGAAATGATGCATTGAAAACTTCTGGACTTATATGTATTGAAAAAAAGAATTGCCATACGAAATAACAAACTACACTGCCTAGGAATAATGTCAACATAAAGGATGATCAACCTGTGCTGTGTAAGCTGCAAAACTTAACTGATACAAGATAAAAGACATGATAAATGGGCAAGAAACCAGGTTTCTTGAGAAGAAAAGTAGATATTGCAGAGTTTTCTTTTCACACATAGTCAAAAAATTCCCAAATAATGATCATAGTTGTAGACAAATTTTGTTTTGTTTTGTTTTGTTTTTGCCAGTCCTGGGGCTTGAACTCAGGGCCTGAGTACTGTCCCTGGCTTCTTTTTTCTCAAGGCTAGCACTCTACCACTTGAGCCACAGTGCCACTTCTGGCTTTTTCTATATATGTGGTGCTGGGGAATCAGACCTAAGGCTTCATGTATACGAGGTGAACACTTTACCACTAGGCCATATTCCCAGCCCTTAGTTGTACACAAATTTTACAACAATAAAACATATAAAATTATATTAAATTATACTTAGCATTTAAATGATATGAAGAATTAGCCTTATCAAATGTACATTATAAAATAATTTTAACAATTAAAATTAGGCAATGTAACTAAAATATTTTACACCTATCTCTTGAAAGAAAGTGATAGAGATGACAAAATTTTATGAAAACAAGGGAAAAGTTTATTAATTATATTTTTATAGAAAAGTGACATCTGCAAACAAAATATTATCCAAAGAATAAAATATCCGGAAGTCCATCCATGAAGAGATATTGAAAAATTTTCCAAAATGTCCATAAACCATACAAACACAGACAACAGCACAAAAAACCTTCACATAAAAGACTGAAATCAAACAAAAATAAAATAAGTTAGACATAACTCATTCAAAATGAAATTGATTTACCAAGGCAAAATGTGCAGAGACCAAATGCACAAAAGAACAGAAATTTTAAAAAATAGAGAATCTAATGTCCAAGAACAAAAAACCCTAAAGTTCCAATGAATAAATGTGAACCCAAACAAATAAACCTCGGTGGTAATGCTGTGTCTCGACAAAGAGAGATTAAGTGATGTGCTTCATCAGGTTAGAGTAACAGCACCAAAGGGCTGGTTAGAGTCGCATCCAATGTGTGATATGACAAGATAATCAAATAACAAAAAACAAAAGAAACCTGGAAAATTTGTCCAACATCAAGTCAATGAATTCTGTTAATACTTGGGCTTTATAGTGAATGTTTGAAACTACATTGAAATTTTAAATAGAGTAAAACTTTAAATATTATATGTAAACATTATATATTTGAACACGAAAGTAAATAGTGTACTAAAGATTTACTGAAACACAAGGAGAATACAGTAATTGATGATTATAAAGGTTAAAGCAACCAAATATCTACCAAATGGATCAATGTAGTCAAGGTCTATGGGTATTGTAGGAATAAATATAACTTTTCTTATAGAAACAAACTTTTCCTCCTTCTTCAAGAAAAATTAAAGAAAGTATATATTTAGAATTATGTAGGAGACTCTGGCTGTAATCATATTTGGCAAAGAATCTAAAATTTATTTAAGGCTTTAGGCAGTAATGTGTGAAAAATTCCCCAGTAAGTAAATACTTTTCTAGGAAAATAATATATTCTAAAGCTATAATTATAAACATATAAATTCTAGCTTGATCAAATGAAGAGCATTACATATCTATAATATAGAAAGTAGGGGAATGTTTTTCCAAATCTATTTTTAAATTGCAGAGACAAAGTACTGTGATATTAGCATAAAAATGAATATATGTCAACCAAAGAGAAAAGCTGTAAATCAACACATGTAAATTAACTCATGTAGGCATAGAAGCTATTTAATAGGCAGAAGATTGACTATCTTTCAAATAAATACTGCTATATGTTTGGGTATTTGTATGAAAAACATTCATTTTGATCTATTATTCTTATGATATGCAAAACTTAAGTAAAACCAACTGTACAGTTAAGTATAAAATATGGTGCTAACAGAACTCCTTAAGAAAGTATGTCACAAAGATATTTCTGATTATGAATGAGGCAAAGAATTTTAAAAATGACATAATCCACAAATTAAACCAACATCAAAAAAGTTTGTGTCATCCAAATCATATTCAGTCATGTGCTGTTGGCTCATCCCTGTAATTCTATCTGCTGAAGAAGAAGTCTGTAGGATCATTGTTCTTAACCAGCCAAGGCAAAACAGTCTTTAACACTTAATCTGTAATTAACTAGTAAAAAGCCAGACTGTCAAGTTACTCAAGTAGCAGAGTGCCAGTCACTGAACAAACATGATCAGGAAGGGAGTGAGTCCCTTAGACCAAGTCCTTGAGCAAACTCCAAAATAAAACCAAGCAAACAAAAGGAAACAAAACAAAACAAAAAGAAAACATACTTACATTCAAAGATGACATCAGAGGAAAAGGACAAGTCATGGATTTGTACTTAGTTGGCATCATATTTCTGAATGAGTTTGAGCCAAAAATGTTTAAATAACTGACAGAACTCAAGAAAAAAGAAAGCAACCTATTTATTTTTAAATGGACTCACACTTATTTGGAGAATTTAGCCAATAAGATACATATAGTAAATAAGCATGCACCAAGTGTTCATCTTTACTTTGGGGATGTTGAAATTACAGTACCAAATATAAATACCAAATATAAATTACAATACTAAATATAAGTTGTCTTGAATTTGAAACCTTGGCAATACAAAATATGAACAGAACAGCAGGAAACCTCATCATTGTCATCTCAGAAGGGCCTAGGAAGTGATAAACCTACTTTGGAAAACATTTTGGCAATTTCTTAAAATAAGATCATATATCTGCTGTAGTATATGATTAAAAGTATGTACCTTTGCATTTCAAGATATAAAACGGTGGCAACATAGTAATGAGTTTTATGTACACAGTAACAGATACCCATTATTGCATATGTAATATCATACCAATGACTTGATGTAATGTTTTGATACATTCATATGTTGTATAATGTTTAAAACTGTGTGAAACATATCTATTCTTTCAAACACAGGCAAAAATGTGTTGTCTAAATGGGGATAATAACAATTATATATTGGGTGCACTTATGCTTATAATATTTAGAAAATAAAAATCAACTCACAGAGTTAAATTGCCTGTGTTGCTGTCTGTCTGTCTGACTCTATTTCCCAGATGTCAAGATGTGCTTATACTGAAATCTCCAAAGGTGTAGGCCAAAATACATTGAGTCTCTGTGAAGTCATTTATGAGACCTCTTTTGTCACCAATACAGCAAGCAGTTATCAGAAAGGTGAGGCATCTTGCTGTGGAATATTGACCATGTGCAATGGAAGTTGCAGGCAGGGGGAGTCTGGAAAGTTTGGAGGTGTGAGTAGAGGAGTCCCAGAACAGGATAAATGAGAACTACTGGTGATTGACCTGAGAACTCAGAACACCACATTGAGAGCAGAAATGCAGAAGGCAATGTTTGTGCTCCCAACCTTTCAGATAGGAATGAGAAATTTATTGGGAAATGGATTCCCATTATGATTTCAAAACAAAATGCCCCCTACCTCATCCTCCTGATTTTTCATTGAAGGAATGATTCCAAGTTCTAGAAACTTTAGGATATTTTGTCTAGTGGAGAAAAAATTCTGCAGAGAACCTGTCTTAGGAGGCCTGATCTTGTGTTGGGCCTTATTCTATGCCCCTTATCTAACTCCTGGACACAGCAGTGTTAGTTCTGTGTACACTCCTTACCATGATGTAATGAAATCTCTGAAATCTCAGCCCACACTGTATCTTTTCTCTTGTTGCCACAGCAACAAGAAATCTGGCTAATGCAGCTTTGGAATAAATGTTTCCTAGGAGAGTTTTAATGTTCTCTGCAGTTCATTGACATCTCAAAGCTTTACCTCAGCATTGCTCATGCATACCAATGATCATTTCATACTATGAGGAAGTAATTAATACTATTGAATGTAAATTTCATACTCCTATTTTATTTATTAATTTTTTTCCCAAGAAATGGTGCTGTGGCATGCTGGTAGAATGCTAACCTTGAGCAAAAAGAAGCCAGGGAAGGTGCTCAAGCCCTGTGTTCAATGCAAGACTGGCAAAAAAAAAAAAAAAAAAAAAAAAAAAACACACAGGCCTGAAGACTAATGAAACAGAATTGAAGACCCAGAAATGAACCCACAGAACTATGCCCACATAATCTTTGATAAAGGAGCTAAAAAAAATAGGATGGAAGAAAGATAGCCTCTTTAACAAATGGTGCTGGAAAAACTGGTTCAACACCTGCAACAAAATAAAACAAGATCTTTATATATCACCCTGCACCAAAATCAATTCCAAATGGATCAAAAACCTCGAAATTAAAACAGATACCTGGAAAACACTAAAAGAAGGAGTAGGAGAAACACTTCGGCTCCTTGGCACAGGATGGAACTTCTTTAACAAAGAACCAGAAATGCTATAAATCAAAGAAAGGATGGACAAATGACACTGCATCCAACTGCAGAGCTTCTGCAGGGCAAAGGACATAGCTTGCAAGATAAACAGAAAGCCCACAGATTGGGAGAAGATCTTTACTGGCCATACAAAGGACAAAGGCCTCATATCTAAAATACATGCAGAACTAAAAAAACTACATTCCTCCGAAACAAAACCGCAAAGAACCAATAGCACCCTCAACAAGTGGGCTAACGACTTAAAAAGAGACTTCTCTGATGAGGAAATGAGAATGGCCAAGAGACATATGCAAAAGTGCTCTACATCACTTGCCATTAAAGAAATGCAAATCAAAACAACATTGAGATTCCATCTCACCCCAGTAAGAATGTCCTATATCAAGAAAATTAACAATAATAAATGTTGGAGGGGATGTGGCTAAAAGGGAACCCTACTTCATTGTTAGTGGGAATGTAAACTGGTTCAGCCACTCTGGCAAGCAGTATGGAGATTCCTCAGAAGGCTAAACATAGAGCAGCCCTATGACCCAGCAGCCCCACTTTTGGGCATCTACCCAAAAGACCACAAACAAGAACACACTAAAGCCACCAGCACAACAATGTTCATCGCAGCACAATTTGTCATAGCTAGAATATGGAACCAACCCAGATGCCCCTCAGTAGACAAATGGATCAAGAAAATGTGGTACATATACACAACGGAATTTTATGCCTCTATCAGAATGAATAACTTTGCCCCATTTGTAAGGAAATGGAAGGACTTGGAAAAAATTATACTAAGTGAAGTGAGCCAGACCAAAAGCATGGACTCTATGTTCTCCCTCATAGGGAATAATTAGCACAGGTTTAGGCTAGTCACAACAGAGGATCACAAGAATCTAATAGCTATGCCCCTATGAATGCATAAGATAATGCTAAGTGAAATGAACTCCACGTTATGGAAACAAGTGTTATATCACTGTTGTAATTACTTTCAACATGCCATGTGAAACCGTACCTTCTATTGTTGATGATCCTCTTGTATCCCCTTCCTTTGGCTGTACCTGCACTATCACTGTATCTTACCTGAGTACATTGGAAACTGTATATACTGATATTAGAACTAGGAAAGTGAAAGGGAATACCAAAGTCGAGAGACACAGGATAAAAAGGCAAACGACTACAAAAGCAATACTTGCAAAACTGTTTGTTGTAAACCGGAGAAGGGAGGGGTATGCGGGAGGAGGTAACAAACAGTACAAGAAATGTATCCAATACCTAACGCATGAAACTATAATCTCTATGTAAATCACTTTGACAATAAATTAGAAAAATAAATAAGTAAATAATAAAAATGGTTTTTTTTCTAATAATTATCACTTACTGCACATATTCATTTGATATGGTTTCATACATGGATATAATAGGTGCTAATTAAATGAGGGTAATTCATGTTTTCATTTTTTAGCTTATTTTGTGTTTAATATGCAAGTGCAAAGAACATTAGAAGTTACTAACTTCTTTTTAATTGTGTTTTTAAATCCATTATCTCATCATCCTACATTTTCCTGAGCTAACCCTTTCCAGACACTGGGAATTCCTATTTCCCATCTAGACCAAATTATTTCTAGTCACTAAATATGAGACAAACCATGTCATATTTATTTGCTTTACTGTAATTTTTTAAAACAATTTTTTAATTTTATTTAAGAATTTGTACAAAGGAGGTGACAATTAACAACGTATTTTATAAATACAATGTATGAGTTTCACCACCATCAACATTCTCAACTCTTTCTTTACTTTTCTTAGTTTTGTGGTATATACAATTATTTCTTTACTGCCTTCTATTCCCTCTTCATTCATCAGCCCTTTACTCCTTGTCCCAATCGCTTCTATTGCAAGTAGCCAATTCCTTGCACTTATTTTACTGAGCTTTGACTTCTTCTTCCTAAAAAAATTACACTATTTGAGCTCTTCATAGAGTTTACTATACTTCAAGTAATTCATGTCTTTATTTTTTTCTTTTAATTTAATTGTATTGTAAAAGTGATGTACCCACAGATTACAGTTATATATGTAAGGTAATGTCTACATTTCTTATTGAACATTGTTATTCCTTTCATCATTTTTTTCTCCCACTTTTTCTCCGCCACTCCCCACCCCCCAAGTTGTAAAATTCATTTCCAAAATACTGTCATGTGAGTGTCATTGTTGCATTGGTTCACCTTTGTCCTTTATGTTACCATTTTCTTATTCCCATTCTATTCCCCAAATCACATGACCTGAGAGGAAATTAGAATAGCCAATAGATACATGAACAAATGTTCAACATCTCTGGCCATAAAAGAAATGCAAATCAAAACCATACTGAGATTCTACCCCACCTCAGTTAGAATGGCCATTATCAAGAAAATAAGTAGTAACAGATGTTGGCAGGGATATGATCAAAAGGGAGCTCTGCTACACTGTTGTTGGGAATTGAAACTTGTTTAACCACTCTGGAAAGCAGTATGGTTGTTCCTCAAAAGACTAAACATAGATATCACTTTTCCAATTTATGGGCATACTTTAAACCTAACTTTTGTCTGATTCTAATACTTCAAATGCATGTAGAAAGGAATTAAGGTGAGATGGGTCAAAGAAGTAGAGTTTCATAATTATTCAGTGCATAATACATTTTATATATCTATTTAAGATTTTGAGTTTTATATTGCAATGTATGTAAGATTCTTATATAGAATTTGCTATAATTTTTGTCTTACATTGGTCTTATGAGGAGGAAGTGTTGAATATATATAGATGTTATTTTTCTATCACATGCAAAGGAGAACAGAGCATTAAATATTTTTTCTGCAATAAAAAGTAACTAGAGGCAGTGTCTAGTCACTAAATAACTACTGTTTTAAAGCCTTTGAAAGTGAGAGCACAAGCATGCATTTCCTTTCAGAATAAAGACATAAAAAATATCATATGGTTAATATAATTAAGACAAATGGTTATGAGACTGACCTAAGAAGATTTTATAAATCTAAACAAATCTATTACCACTCTAGCAGTATAAAAAAGAACAGCCTTATGACCTTTTGTGTGTGTGTGTGTGTGTGTGTGTGTGTGTGTGTGTGTGTGTGTGTGTGTGTGTCTGCATTGGGACTTGAACTTTTGGCGTGGGACCTGTCCCAGAGTTCTTTGTGCTCAAGGCTAGTGCTCTACCACTTCAAGCCACAGAACAGCTTCCATTTTTTTTCTGGTAGTTAATTGGATACATTCCTGCTGGGACTGGCAGATCCTCAGATCTCAGCCTCCTGAGAAGCTACAATTACAGGCCTGAGCCACCAGGGCCAGGCTTGTCCAATTATTGTAAATCATAGATAACCATCTTCTGTTTGCAAATGAACCATACTAGGGTATTTGCAAGTTCCATTCCATGTACA
The DNA here is from genome assembly GCF_023159225.1 of Perognathus longimembris pacificus. Classification (NCBI taxonomy): domain Eukaryota; kingdom Metazoa; phylum Chordata; class Mammalia; order Rodentia; family Heteromyidae; genus Perognathus; species Perognathus longimembris. Next base: position 15,982,517 of record NC_063168.1, on the reverse strand, counting down.
TAGGGCAATAATCCATTAGTTTTGCATGTCATTTGCAAATGCTTTTGCTATGTCCTTCTGTTAGTTACTGTAAAAGTCTTTAAAGATAGAGGATGTAGAAAAGGAAGTCCAGAGAAGTTGCAAATATGATGATTCCATGTGTCATTTTGGGCTTAAAGATAAAGAGTTGAGATGGAAATGGCTTTTACAAAAAATAGTAAGGTTGATATACCCTGAGATTTAGCTGGGAGCTACATGACTGAAATATGAGTGCATTCTAGCCCATCAAACTTTGAACAAAGAAGAGATTTCATCATGCTATGATTCTGACCTACAGATCAAAGAATCAATTTATACTGTTTCATTCCATTAAGTGTCTAGAAAACTACTAGGGTAGCAGTAGAAAAAGTAATGTAATTGCTATGCTGTATTTATTTCACAATTATCCTAGTACTCAATTTAACCAAAAATGACTCATTAAATAGTTATTTCTCATAGCATTACAAACTCAATTTCAGGACCACTTGCATGGGTTTTTTTGTTGTTATTTTTATGGTTCAAATTCAATGAATTCAGATTATTCAACAATTGCAGCATACTCACTAGTGAAATTCACTAGACACTATGTTAAAAATGAACTATAAACATTGTGGAGGGGTTGGGAATGAAAAACTGCGAGAAAACAAAGGATGGAGTGACACTGTTCAAAAAGAAATGTACTCACTACCTGAGTTATGTAACAGTAACCCCTCTGTACAGAAGCTTCACTATAACAATTTTTAAAAGTGCAACTTACATCAGTCATGTGCTTCTCCTCCCAGTTGACTTGGAGGTGGCAAAAACTTTTAACAATGCTTCAAGAGATGACAGTGTTTATCCCTATGAATAGAGAGTGCCTATATCGGCATTCTTAATCATCATTTTAAAAGGTTATCATTCAGATCCTAAATGAAAGATGACGCCTTATCTCAGTATGCTTCATCACCTCTATAAATTGTTGAGGCCTTCACCATTTGATTTTTGAGTCCTTGTACATTTTACCCTGAAATTATACAAGGCATTTTTACCTTTCTTAACTTCTGACCTTTACTTATGACTACCTGCGATGTAAAAGATAAATATTGTGGATCATGTAATTTTCTATGGCTCTCTCAAACTTCAATATTATAAGCCTTTACTGTATTTTTAGTGTTTATTGTTTTGGATTTTGGAACAAGGTCTTACATGTAAACCTAGATGATTTTGAACTCTCAATCCTTCTGTCCCTCTTGCCCTAGCATTGGGATAACAGGTGTGTCCCAGTATGCTCTTAATTGCTTTAACCTTTCACATGGTAGAGGCCAAGATAACTCTATCCCACGTTTACTTAAACTGAATTATTCTGTATTGTTGAATACATATGATGAAAAAAAACTGTGCCACTTAATATACAAAGTACATCATCTATAAAATAGATATTTATATATTATTGGTTATCTCTTTATGCATAACAATGAAACTCTGAGATTTCCAAGAAGCCCTGCTTCTAAAATTGAAGGCAAATTCGAGACAACCTGTAAAATAGCAAACTTTTCTTTGTTGTTATTGTAGAATTGATATACACAGGGTTATAGTTACCTGAATCAGGTAATGAGTAATGAGTCCAATTGTTTTTGAACCATATCTCTCCTTCCATTTATCTCTCCTAGGTTTTCCTTCCCATCCCCACCCACAAGATATTGAGATCATATTCCATATGCTGTCTAGTGAATAACCCTGTTGTATTTGTTCATCCTTGTCTCACTTTTCTCTGTGCCCCACCTAATCCTACCAAATACAAAGAAACCAACAAATGAGACAAAAGGAAAGGAAAACAAAGACAGCACCAATGGCAACTAAAACTTGTCACTTGTTTCCTTTTCCTAGAATTCATTTCATAGAACATTACTTTATAGGATCATCTGTACCTAGCTATTGATCCTTTGTTCACTACATCTATGGGTTTCCTCATTTGGCCTCAGTATGTAAATGACTAGAGTCCTTTATAATTTATCATGTCCAAGAAATATGACCAATAAGAAATTCTATTATACTGTTGATGGGAAAGTAAACTTTTTCAACCACTCTGGAAACCACTATGGAGGTTCTTTGAAAGACATAGAGGTTCCCTGTGACCCAGCAATATCACTTCTGGGTATTTATCCAATGGACCACAAACCATGGCACTCTAAAGCCACCAGTACAACCATGTGCCTTGCAGCATTGTTTGACCACATCTAAGATATTGAAACAACCTAGATGTTGCTTCGTAGATATATGGATCAATAAAATGATATTGTACCATTCATAAGGAAATGGAAAGGCTTAGAAAATTGTATATTAAGTGAAGTAAGCCAGAGCCAAAGAAATATAAGCAGCATGGTTTCCTTCATTTGTTTTAACTAGAATGTCCTTATAAATATATAAATAAATGCACTAACTTATTAAAATAAATAAATAGGCATTACTTTGGGCATTACCCTGGTATCTGGTCATGAGGATTTTCTCTCAATGTTGGAAAATACAAAGTATCTATCAATTAGAAAATGTACACATAATAATCTGAATAAGCATTTCCTTGGCCATGATGAGCATATGGTACTGAAAGTATTCAAAATGTTATAATCTAGGCTATAGATTCTATCTTTTATGAAACATTCTAGAATCAATTTGTATCTGTCTTTATGAGGAATAAGGAAACATAAATTTTCTTAAATAGCTTTGAGTTCAATGTGACTTATACACAAACATATTCACTCATGAATGCATAATAAATGACCAGTGGAAATTTCATTCTTGCTGAATATTTAAAGAAGATTGTTTAGAGACATGGCTTCTTAAATCAAATAGATATTTATTTAGAGCTAATGATAATTACTTTAATGTAAATTTCAGTGTTCAAATTTTCTTGATTTGCTTTTATGAATTCTAAAATTGAGTGAAAGAGTACAAATTCAAAGCACTTACTTTTTCCAAGGCCATTACTCATGTTGCATCAATATTGAATAAGGCAAAGTACATCATTTGAAAAGTAGAACTGAATTTAAAGTATAAACATTAAGTGTAAATTATATTGTGCTGATGAGTATATAAGAAGATGTAATTGTGATTGAAGTAGTATTTTTTTAACATTTCTGACAATTTTGAGGAGTTATTTTCCAACACTTGACTTCGTTGTTTTTATTATAATGGTGTCAAAAATACATTCTCTATGAGTGTGCAATTGGATCAAAAATCTTTTCCTACTGAAGTACAGTTACATAGAGCCAAGAAAGGTATTTTTTAACTTTATAGTATTACAACCTTAGGGTTTGTAAAATGACACATTTTCTTCTGCATTTCTCTTTATTTTCAGTTTATTTTTACCACCATCTTTTTCCCCTTTCACCATTTTCATAAAGAATTAATGCTTAATTTCCCTTATTCTCTACACTGCATTGTTTGTATCTAATTAGTTCTAATACTAATCTTTATTTTTCTTCCATTTTCTTTGGATTAATTTTCCTATAATTTACATAACTCCCTGAGCTTTATTATACACAGAAATTCATTTACTGTCTTGATCCTTTTCAAGCTCTCTTCTATTTTCACTTGTTTTTTAATGTGTACATGTTTCTTTATGATGCCATTTTTTTAAACACTGGATCTTGAAACCAAGTCCAGGTTGTTGTCTCTGAACATGTTTTTCTCAAAGTTAGTACAACTGGAGCCACAGCTCCTCTCCCAGGCTTTTTGGTGATTAATTGTAGATAAGAGTTTCATGGACTTTCTTGCCTGGGATTGTTTCAAATCATAATTCTCAGATCTCAGCCCCTGAGTAGCTAGCATTATAGAGCACATGGTGTCCAGTTTGCTTGATTTCCTTTTTAACAAATCAAGTGAGGAGTTCTTAGTTGGAAAGTCTTTCCTCATTCTCTATGATGCCAATGTATTAAAATACTTATTTTCAGATTGCACTAATCCTTGGCATTATTATTGCTTCTAGATAATTAGGGTATTAGCATTTACTTTAAATGCTTATAATTTATTATAATATTTCATAAAAGTTAAAGATAAGAAGTATCTCTAACAGTAAAGATTTTTATTGGTTAATATTAAGAATGATGCAATGGGACAATGTTGGTGGATTTCAAGAGGAAATTGCTCAAGATAGTTAGACACCTGGTGTTGTTGGAGCCTATCTTCCACTGAAAAATTATAGAATATAAAAGTACAACATATATTAGCATACCTAATTCAGAATATGTTAAGACTTCTTATTTATCTTGCTGTTTAATATAATGCTTCCATGTACCATTATATTATGCTAGGCTTTCCCTAAACTTTTCAAATGCAGGTTGCCTCATATAAATATAATAAATCCTGGCCTATTTCAATTAATTTTTGTCAACATGTTTAATTACTTAAAATGCAATATAAAATAGTAAATGTAACACAAATTTATGATGATTTTAATTTTCTCTCTACACCTTTGTATTCTCAAATTTATAGGTATACACTATAGGATTTAGTAATGTTCATGCAAGGACAAGAATTTACTACCAGGTGTTTATTTGTTATCAATAAAACAATTCATATATTTTCTCAATTACAACATAAAATAGTCAAGTAACAAAATGCATTAATATTAGTATCATTTTGTTAGCATTATGTGGGAAGGTTATACTACATATAAAATAAATATATTGCTCTATAAGTCAAAGGTTTTTAGTAGTTCAAAATTATTTATCTTAAAAGATGCCATTGCAGCTTTTCAGGGCCCAAACTTATAAATAGAAGTTTTACACTATGGAAATGTCTTTTTAAGGAGTTTGATTTTGAATTCCCACACTAGACAATGATATGAAATCACTAAAACTCTGAATATCAGTTCTGAGTATAGTATTGCAAAACAGTATTTAAAATACATTAAATCACTTGATCCTAGAAAACACAAAAAAATAACTTAATCATGGTCAAGATATCTAGAACTTTATTTGCAATGTGCACAAACATAAAAGTGATTCTATTGACATGTAATTACTCATTTATTTTATACAATCTGTGTTGTATGAATTCTTACTCATTTTTTAAATTTTGATGCTTGTAGAATTTTATCAATATTAAATTATATTTGTTGCTAGTTCAAATGAAAAGAATTAGCTTATGGATATGAATATTTTATCCTGAAATTTTGCTTTAAAGTTACATTGTCTTATTATTATTTTTTGGTATGGTCAGTTTCTTGGAGTTTTCTACATAGACAATCATATCCTCTAGGAACAAAGACAGTTTAATTTTTGCTTACAAATCAATATCAGACATGAACAACTACACTCAGGATGACTCATATATGCAAACATAAAAATGCATTATAGAGTTTCACATGGCATGTTGAAAATAATTACAACAATGGTATAACATTTGTTGCCATAACATGGAGTTCATTTCACATAGCATCATCTTATGTGTTCATAAGGGCATGGCTATTGGGCTATTGTGATCTTCTGCTATAACTAGCCTAAACATGTACTAATTATTCCCTATGAGAGAAACCATGGAGTCTATGTTTCTTTGGGTCTGGCTCACTTAACTTAGTATTTTTTGTTCTCCAAGTCCTTCCGTTTCCTTATGAATGGGGCAATGTCATTCTTTCTGATAGAGGCATAAAATTCTGTTGTATATATGTACCACATTTTCCTGATCCATTCATCTACTGAGGGGCATCTGGGTTGGTTCCATATTTTAGCAATGACAAATTGTGCTTTGATGAACATTGTTGTGCTGGTGGCTTTAGTGTGGTCATGCTTCTAATCTTTTGGGTAGATGCCCTAAAGTGTGGCTGCAGGCTCATTGGGGAGCTCTATGTTTAGCTTTCTGAGGTTTTACCCCCGCTATCACTGTATCTCATCTTAGGACCCTGGATACTATATATGTGTTTATTAGAACTACAAAGGGAAAGGGAATAACACAATTGAGAAACAAAGGATTCCAAAGCAATACTTACAAAACCATTTGGGGTAAACCAACTGTACAACTCATGAGAGGGAGGAGATGGGGAAAGGCAGAGGGGGAATGAGGGGGACAAATGAGGGAGGAGGTAACAAGTTGAAGAAGAAAATTGTAACCTCTCTGTACTTCACTTTGACAATAAGGAAAATAATTAATCAAAAATACATGATACATATAATATAAATGAATGTATAATATATAAGTATAAAAATTCCAATTAATATATCCATTACATTACAAAAATATTAGTAATATATGGTGATTATACAGGAGAACATTAAGAATTTAATGTCGAAAACATTATGGCTATATTATAGTTACAGTTCTAACTGGTGAGCCCATTAGATTTCAGTTAATTATTCTTAATAACTTAATTTTTCCACTCTCCCATGTATCTTTCCTGTGTATCTGTATTCATATATACATATCTTATTTTATACATCCATATATATGTACACACACACACACACACACACATATATATATATATATATATACCACTCTTTTATATAGTCTTTTTACATACAGTTACGTTTGTTCCATGCTGTCAAATGAGAAAAAGACATGGGAATTAAGATATCTCTCTGTGATATTGATTTTATTTTGTTCACATGTGTACATACCTGGGAAAATGAGATCAAGTGGTGCTACTGTGTTCAATTTTTGTGTGTGTAATAATTAGCATTGTCTGCACCTGTGTATCAAGGACTAGCTTTTCCATATCCTTATTAACACTTGTCTAGTACATTTATTGATAATTACCATTCTAACAGGTATAAAGTGAAATCTCTTTGAAATTTTGGATTATATTTTCCTCATGATCAATGAAAAGGACTACATTTTCATGTACTTATTGACCATTTAATGGCTTTTGAACAGCATTGATACATTTTTTGCCTTTTTTTAAACTGTATTATTTATTTTGTCTTTATACTTTGAATAGTACCTCTAAATCCCCCTTATGTTTTCAAGTATTTCCTAAAATTCTGAAAAATGATCTTTTAGTGTCTTGACATTTGTTTTACAGATTTCTAATTTGTAATAGCTGTCTTGTCTATTTTTTATTCTGTGTGTGTGTGTGTGTGTGTGTGTGTGTGTGTGTGTGTGTGTGTGACAGTTCTGGGCTTGAACTCAAGGCCTGATAGCTTTCTCTAAGTGTTTTCATTTAAGATTAGTTTAGTGCTCTATCACTCGAGCCTCAGCTCCACTTCTAGTTTTGATGGGTAATTGAAGGCAAGCATTTCAGGGCACTGCTGCCTGGGCTGGACTTTGAACTACTATCCTCAAGTTTCAGCATTCTGAGTTCAGTTTCTATCCAACAAATATTTGCCAAGATCTATGATGAAATTGGCTTTTTCCTGAATGTGTTTTGTAGTATTTTTTATCTAAGTTTTTAATTTATGTTGTCTTGATTTTTTTTTATTTTTTATATAGATTTTTTTTATTATCAAACTGAATTACAGAGGTTACAGTTTCATACATTCGGCATTGGATATATGTCTTGTACTGTTTGTTAACTCGTCCCTCATTCCTCCTCCCCCCTCCCACTTTCCTTCCCCCCCACCCCCCACCCCCGCCCACCCATGGGTTGTTCAGTTCATTTACAGCAAACAATTTTGCAAGTATTGCTTTTGTAGTTGTTTGTCTTTTGTTACCCTGTGTCTCTCGATTTTGGTATTCGCTTCCAATTTCCTCGTTCTAATACCAGTATACACGGTTTCCAATATACTCAGATAAGATACAGAGAAAGTTTAGGTACATATATGGGGATTTGGGTTTTTTTTCCTTCTACGTGTGAAACTCCCTATTACCATTTATAAAACAATCATCATTTACAGAGTGTGTATGGATATCTTTTAAAAATAATAGTTTATATATGTGCATATTTATGTCTGGAATCTCTCTGCTGTTCTATTGATTCATAAATTTCTTTTCATGCCAGTACTATATAGTGTGTATATGTTGCTCAAAGTATCTTTTCCTTGTAATTCGCTTGTTTTTAAATGAATTTTAAGACATTTCTTATTTCTGTGGATAAAATTATTGGAATTTTAAAAGGAAATTCTGGTTTGAATTTATAGACCACATTGAATAGTATGGGCATTATTCACAATTTTATTCTTCCAAATCATAAATTCATGATATCTTATTATTTTCTCTTCCTTTGTAAATATCACAGTTGGCATTTTATAACTGTGCAACTCATTCTTTGGGTATACTTAATTCTAAGTATTTTATTTTTGTTGCTAATGTGCATAATATTGATTCTTTTAGATTTTTAGAATATAATCTATAAAGCTAGTGGAAAGTATTATACCAAGAGGTTTCTTTAAATGCCAAATATTTTGAAATTATTGGACTGTATTTCAATTTTTGTTTTCTAGTTTAAATCCTTTGTCTCATAAGAATAGACTTTATGTAATTCTAATTCTTTTTATTTCATTGAACTATTATTTATGCATCAGGATATAGTAGATCCATGCATACTGGAGAAAAATGTTCATTCAGTTATTGGATAAAGCATATACATGCTGATAAATCCCTGTGATTAATGATATGGTTTATTTCAATAGAATTTTCTTATAGATTTTCTGTCTAGTAGATGTATAATTTTCTTAAATAAGAATGTTGAAGTCTCTAACTGTAATACATTTTCCCTTGCAGTTTCATGACTTTTTGTCTCATGTATTTTGATGCTCAGATATTAAAGCACACTTGTCAAGTGTTTTGTTATTTTTTTTCTGAAATACCTTCTATTAAATTATAAAAACTTTGCTTTATTGGAGATTATTTCTATTGCAGTGATATATGCTTTGACATTAGTATAGCTTTTTCAGTAGTTTTCTTTGCTTGATGGTCTTTTTCCGTATCTCTATTTTTCTATCTCTGAATTTTTATATTTAAATTTGGGTTCTCTTTTTCTTTCTGCCACTTCTGGGCTTGAACTCAGGATATGAGTGCTATCCCTGAGACTCTTTGTGATCAAGGCTGGTACTCTATGACTAGAACCACAGTGCCACCTGTGGATTTTTCTGAGTAATTTACTGGATATATGAATCTTATGGACTTTTATTGCGAGGCTGGATTCAAATCTTGATCCTCATATCTCAGCCTTCTGAGAAGCTAAGCTTACAGGCATGAATGATTGGTACCCAAGCTAAATTTGGATTTTTATGGACATACATGTCATGACCTGTTTCTGTGATTTTTATTTTCTACTCTGAGAATCTCTGTTTTTAATTTGGTTCAATAGAGTATTTGTACTTGTAATTATACTGGATAAAATTTCTATTTTTTTCTTACATCACACAATTGTTCTTGCATTTGTTAACTTTGTTTCATTAGAGGCATGAACATGTTAATTAGTTAGGATAAATTCCTTATTTTTCTTTTACCAATTATGGGAACTGATCCTTTATCTTTTCAAGGTGTGGTTTGTTATTACTCATGTGCTGTTGGTAGTTATCTTTTAATATATTCTACATTTTTGGTATTACCTGACTCAGAGTCTTATGAAGGCAATCCACCCCCTCAGCTACATACCTAGTTTTTGCCTTATACAATTTATTGAGTATTGGACCTAATTTTTAAATTTTATTTTCTTCCAATTATTTTCTTATTTTTATTTTACTCTGTTGTGTTAGATCTTTTTTCCCATGAGAATGTTTTGAGATGTAGTCAGGTTTTGTATGTCTTCATCAGTTGAAGTCCTGTGGATGTGGAGAAGAGTGGTCAATGAGGCTATTTAATATTTAAGTGGACCTGATTTTTGGAATATAACCAGACATTTTTTTTCTTTAATTTTTGTTTGTTAATTCTGGATGGCTTAATAGGATGCAAATGGCTAATTACCTTTCCCTATGTATATAATGTATATAAGGTATTTCACCATATATGTTGGGAAGGTGGTTTTATTTAGAAGAATCTTCCGGGTCTACTGGGAGATGATTATTTTTCTATTCTTAGTGCTTGAAACACCAAGAAAATTTTCTTGCTTGTTACAGAGAGTACTTACAAGGCTCCTAGAAATAAAACTCACAAAATTGTGGAGTGTACCAAGACTGTGGCTATCTCAAGCTAATTTACACTTGGCTCCCACTCCACTTTTTCATAGGCCAACCGTGTTGAGTGCTGGTGGCTCACACCTGTAATCCTAGCTCCTCAGGAGGCAGAGATCTGAGGATCGTGGTTTGAAACCAACCCAGGAAGGAAAAGACCATGTGGTTCTGATTTCCAATTTATCATCAAAGCAAAACATTAAAACACAAAATAAATGGAAGTGGAGGTGTGGCTCAAAGTGATAAGATTGCTAGCCTTAAACAACAATGTCCAAGGACACAGCATTGTCCCTGAGTTCAAGCCCTACAACAGAAGGAAAAAAAAAAGACCCAACAAGTATATATCTTCAGCAGCAGCTCCTAAGCTGAACTCAGTGGATGTTTTCTATATTTTTGTAATCTCTGTAAATTTCAGAATATGGATTTAGTCCCTCACTTCATAGCTATGAGAAATTTTGACTTTGAATATTTTCACAGTGTCACCTCATAAAATAGTAGTGACAATTTTATAGTCTGCTCATATCATAGCTGAAACCAGGAGTCTCCTTCTTTCCCTAAATTTTTAGTTTTATAAAGCTTAAGTTTTAATTTTTCACTTTATACTTAATATAAAATCCTATGCATGTGAAATATTCCTGCACAACAAAGCCTTTTGAATTTAATAAGTACAGAATAATAATATCGTTTATATTCGGATGGAAAGAGAATATAAGCAAAACCCAATGGTGGTCATTTGGAATTGTTTTAACCTACTCTAGTAAAGTCTGTTCATCTATCTCAGCAAATTCATCCTTTAAAATATTGTATTTCACGGATGGCTTTCTTTTCTACTCTCAACAGGGAAAATAAATTCTCATTTCACATAGCACTGTCTTCAGTGGCTCTCTCTTTCCTTCCTAAAAACCAACATAATTCATTTATTTAAAAATAAAATGGAATGTACAGATATTGATTATCCAGCTTTCCTTAATTTCCAGACCAGACTTGTTCTCAACATGTAATCCCAATTTTCCTATCTTCATTACAGGCTCATGCCTGGAATGCTAGCTAATTAGGAAGCTGAACCTGGAAGACTACGATTCAAAGCCAACCTGGATAGAAAAATCCATGAGATTACAACTCCAATTAAGTACTTGCTGGAGCTGAGGATAAAGTGAAGAAGCACTAATTGTTAGTGAGAGTATGAGAACTTGACTTTAAGTTCTGATACTGAAAAAAATCATTTTTAATTAAATTTAATTATATAATTTCATTTAAGGAGGTCCCAAGGGACTCCAATATGCTCATAATTTTAAAAAAAGACCTAATATAAAAGTTATTATCCATTCTGATCTCCTGATATTTTTTTCTGACTTTACTTAATTAATTAACATAGGATGACATATGATTCAGAATAACAGTAAAACAAGAGAAACTATTTACTTGTTTAGGATTTTCATCAGGTTAAGCATGTAAAATATTTTTTAAAAGATAATAGTTCCTATGTGATCATTATAAGGTATTCTATATGAGCTTTTCAGAGGAGGACCAAACATATGAATATAGAGAATAAAAATCAGCAATATCTAGCTTTGTATTTATGCAGTAAGAGAAACAAAAACAATTTAACTTTAGCTGAAACTAGTAACATGTAGAACTGTCAGATAAAAAGTTTGATGTATCTTAAATCAATATCTTTACATAGTGTCAATTCTCTTCCATTTGATGTTAGTCCTCTATAATTTGAGAAAAAATTCGGCAAAAAATAAAATAAAATAAAGAAGACCTGCATTAACAATCTGCTTGACAGTGTGATTATTTAGGAAAAAGTCTTATTTTAATAATAAAGGAATAGAAACAAAATATTTTTAAATGAAAATATATTTTAAAATATCCTCCAAAATGAATGATTATTTTGCTATAAATGTTACAAAAATTTCACTTTCTAATGTCTAAAGTTTCTTATCAATAGTAATGAGAAACCTTTACCTTGCTTTGACAATCGATCCTTTGAGCAACAAGACCCATACTATTCATTACTTTAAAATCCAATACCTTTCTCGATTGCTGTTTTCATTTTACAGAATGCTTTTAAAATTTCTTTTAATATCAAATTAAAAGCATTTTCCAAGGAATATCAAGGTAAATTAAGAAATATTAAAGGAAAGATTTTGAGGATCTGATATTTGTCTGTGGCCTGAGATGGAAAAAGTGAATAAATTCTTTCTATAATAACATTTCTCTTAGTTTGCATATGATCTATTCCTCATAAGAAAAACTTTATTGAAAGCTGTAATAGACCAGGAAATGTTCAGATTTATTTGAGTTTTTAATATTGAACTCCCTAGGCTTCTTTTATAAAAGTTTCCCAGTGATAAATTTCAAAATGTAAATAAAATTTGATCTCAAGTGGATATGTATTATAGTCATTTCTGAAGGAGTAGAAAAAGAATACTTTTTCTTCTCCTTTGTTTAAATGCCTTTCAGAATGATGAAGTAGAGAAGCATAAAGAAGCTCTTCAGATTAATTTTTATCTTTCAATAGTCCCTGTAGAAGTGTGCATCCTGAAGTTCTTTATGCATCTCAGTTTGGACTCACAACAAACCGATAAGCTGATAATAAATAATCATTCTATTTCTTAATTCTGTGATAAGTCATATGGGAATAAGCCACACATTCAGGGCCCTACACTTATCACAAAAATAATTTCTGTGTGGTCCATCTCCATCCTAAGCTTTCAATCGAAGCAGTAGTAAGGTAAAAGTTTTCTAAATTTTTGTATAACATTTTATTATGCAAAGTGAGACATATGTGAGGAAATGAAAACAAAAAGAGTACAGACACAAATATAAAGATAGCAGTCTCAAAACTACAAGGTGTGTTTTCTGATTAAAGGAATGTACAGAAGGTAGCTAGAAATACTGCTAATAAAAAATTATTGAAAAGGGCGCTCTACAGAATCTACACTGAATGGTTTGATGATTTTGATGACTTCCTGTTCTCCTCCCCAGATTCTGCCCTTCCCTCTTCCTCCAACTTTCCCCCCCTCCTTCCCTTCTTGTCCTCCTTTTCCTCCCCTCTTTCTTCCTCCTACTTTTCCTTTGTTCTCTCCCCTCCCCTCATCATACATCTCTTCCTGTTCTCTGCTGCCTTCTTTTCCTCCTCATTTTAAAATTACTTTTGTCTTCTTTTCTTATTTTTGGATGTCATGAAGAACCTTGAAGAAATAGTGGAATAAAATAATACAATTAAAAACAAAGCAAGATCATGAAAAGTAAAAAGAAATGTCTAAAGAGGTGCAAGAAGAAGCAACAGGGGTATAAAAATAATAACGATGCATTATAAAGACACATGGATGGAATGTCCTAATAAAAACATTTACTAAAGATAATCTAACATACACCAATGAAATTAATTTATTGCATTAGTATTTCTAATTTGCCCCAACTAAAATAAACTTTTGGTAGGAAAAATATATGCTATGCATTTCAACAATCAGTAGCAAAATATAAGGTCAATTATTTAAACGTAATTAAATTTAGGTTTCTCTATGCCAGAGACAGAGAGACAGAGACACTGAGACAGAGAGAGATAGACAGACAGAGAGACTGAGAGAGAGACAGAGATAGAGACAGAGAGTGAGTGAGAGAGCGAGCTAGTGTGCAAGAGAGAGAGTATCCTGATCTCACTACTGTATTAATGCAATTATTTTTTCACTGGAGAACTTCTCCTTGCCACAAAGCCATCACACAGAATCCTTCATCATGACACATAATTCTGCTTACCTACTTTTTCCAGAAATTATAATTTAGAATACAGAAATTACTGAATTTGAAAATAGCTACAGTATTGATGGGCTGTTTCCAGAGATATTGTTCTAATCATCTAACCAGAAGAGAAATTTGACAAAAGAGAGGTTGGAAGACAATTTTTGTCTATTCAAAGCAAGACATGTAAAAGTCAAAGACTAAGAACTGTGAATGACCTGGGATCAGTCACGAGGCTGAGTGTACAGTGAAATGTGGTACGAGGGTCAACTACTATGATGAGTGTCTGCTCATCTAGAAGCTTCTCTCAGTGCATTTGTGGCTGAATCAGAGTTTGTTTAGATAGGGAGAGAAAACCTCTCCTGTATTGTTAAAATGACTTTTGTGCAAGTCAATAAATCTTCAGATTTAATTTTACATTCACCCACAGTGCCTTTAATCCCCAAGAAAGTTCATGCATTGCCTTGCTCTAAATGAGACATAGACACTTTAACACTTCACCTTGGAAGTGAGCCAGTTTTTAATCTGTACTTCTGTTTCTAACACGTACATGTGAAGAGAACCAACCTGATCAACATTTCTGGCTGGTGTGTTTGAAATGATATGTGTTTTACAAAAAGCTGCCTTCGGCTTCTATTACACACCAGTCATAGATCCAAAGTTTTCAATATCATCTAGACATAAGCTTTTAATTTAGTTTATCACTGCAGAAAGTTGGGGTTTTTTTATAGAAGAACATTAAAAAGTAGAGCTCTATGAATCCCAATGCTTTCTCTTTCAGGTACCCTTAAAGTAGCTCTGTAAATGTTTTCTCAAATTCCAAAGCTAAAATTTAAAAAAAAGTTCACATGATATGATAGCAATTTTCAATTCACTGTTAGGTTCCCTTGAGCCAGGAATTGTACAGAGATGTGCCAGTTATTTCTGAACATAAAAAGCATACCATTTAGCCTGTCCTAGGAAAAGCAAACCTAAAACAAAAATTCTGAGCTCAGTAATATTTTTCCTTATTATTGTAGTTGTGATGCACAAAAGGCTTATGCTTACATTAGTTGAATAAAGAGTACATTTCTTTTTCAACAATGTTACCTCTTCCCTCACTCGTGCCCAGTTTTTCCTTCTCATAACCACCCATAAGCTACATACTTCATTTTCAATATATTATCTAGTAACTACCACTGCTACATTTATTTGTCCATTGTGACATCATTTTTGTGCTTAGTCTTGTTTCAACAAAATGCCATCTCTACTATAGAGGTGGACCCCTTGTTGATTTTATCCCATGCCATTAAATTTTAGATATTAGCCATTCTTGCTTAAGTTCTAAACTTTTAATATTTTTTATAAATACTGAGAGAGTTGATCAACTCAACTTCAATTTATGAAGTGTTATTTGAAATTATACATTTCATTAGAGGCAATAGAGTGCTTGAGTTTATGGCAAATAAAAATCTTCACTTGAGGTTTACGCAAAAATATATTTCTAAGTTTCAAGTCAGAGCGTAAATAAATAACATTATGGTAAAAAAAAAAAAAGATGATAATAAAAAGTAGACAATTTTACTATCAATCTACTCATATTATCTATACTATCAAAATGTCTACATGGAAAGAAGATTAGATACAAATTCCCTTTTTCAGAGCACAGTACTATTTATTTCCTTTGCCTTTCTACTCTGGAGACTGAGCTCTGAAGATCCTTGTTTGGCCCAACCTGGGCAGATGGACTCAGGAGGTTCTTGTCTCTAACTAGGTTGGAAAAATTGTCCAGTTCTGTTTTGGCTTAGTGCTAGCTATGAGCAAAGTCTCAAGTGACAGTCGTGAGCAACAAAACCCAGGCAAGAGCTCTGAGGCCCTGATTTCAAGTCCTAATTCACACACACACACACACACACACACACACACACACACACACACACCAAATACACAGACACACAAATAGAATATTTTGCTGTTGAACTCGTGGTTTTCATTAGTGATGAAGTTCAAGACTGAAGCTTGAAAACTCCATTTATGAGCTTCAAAATATAGATCTTGTAAAAAAAAGTCTTAAAAAGTCTTTATAATTTCTTTACACAAAGAATGAAATTATTCATATATTGATGTTCCTTTCAATATTTTATATTCATCTTTGCCCATTAGTGTTCCATTGGCAATCATTTCATGTTGGATTTACTAAAGACCCTTGAAAATGTACTATAAATACATAGGAAATTTATCATGTTTGAAATTATTCAACTATTAGAGTAGGAGATGCATGGTACAACATGCCAATCTTAAGGAAATATAAAGAGAACTCAGAAACTTCCTAAAAGAGGAAAAATGTATATATGTCACATTGGGTTCTTTTCTTTTACTACTTTTCCATTTTAATAGAAAACACAAAAGAAGTGAGAGCATAGGACCTGGGGCAGAGTCCTGTTTTGCAGGCTCATAAATAACCAAGTTTTATAAGAAACCACTGGGTCATAGAAGTAGATAACTCAGTAATAATAAAAAATCGTTTGGAAAAAAAGGCATAGAATAGTATAAACTTCGTGGGAAAAACTCAGAAATTTGTGTGCTTGTATTTAATATTACAGCAGAATAAAGAAATTATCAAAAAAAAAGACCAATGCAAAAAGAAAAAAAACACAAAAGAACAAATAAGAGATCTTGTTTTTCTCCAACTTTACTTCTAAAATCAATGAAAATCAAATATATATATATATATATATATCAGCAGTTTTTCTGTTAAATTTTGAAGCATACCATAATAGTCTTAAAAATGATCAAAAGGTCCAAGAAGAGTTAAGCTACTGTCCAGAATGAGAAAAGTAATGAAATTGTCCTACTAGCTGTCAAAGCCTATTTTTAAGCCCAACATAACCACTTCTAGTAGGAAATTTACTGGGAAGTTTCACATATGCATCTAACAGGTTTGATTAAATTGACTGCTTCTATTACTCAAGTATATACTTTTGATATTGGTTTATAGGATAAGATACTATTAACAATGGGAATATTTTAGCTATAAATGTGTTATTTGTTCCATTGTATATGAGATTTATTTTGCCTTTTAGAAAATGCCACAAAAGTTGGCATAAGGGGGAGGAGGAAGATGGCGCCGCCACAGTAGGGAGGCACGCTACTCGCTCCAACTGAATAGCGAGTTGGGAACTCCAGGACCCAACACCCCATCAAGAACCCAGCAAAACCAGCAGCCAGAAGCAGTGGAGAAACAGGAAAACAAAAAGGACCAAAAAAAGAAGAGGCGAAAACCTACACTGAGCCAGAGAATCTACGAGGCACCCTTCCCCCACCAGCTGACCCTGGCCCAAACAGGGCCAGGCTGGGAAAGGGGACCTGGCGATCAGCAGACCAACTGCTGGGAGCGCAGAGTCCAGACAGTGGAACTCCACGGACACCAGGGAGAGTGCGGACTAAGACACACGGCAATGGTGGCAACAGGAAGTTTGGGTCCACAACAGTAACAGACGTAAGCGGCTGGGGAACCCAGCAGTGCAGAAGGGGAGAGCCCGGGACGCCACCACGACCTTTCGCCACACCCGAAGGACCAACGGCAGCTCGGGACACATACACAATCCAGGACCAGTGAGTCCCCTATAACCCCCTCCCCCAACGGGAGACCAGATATCAGAGACCCAAACCCTACAAAGAAGCTAGATCTCCCTCCCCCTCCCCACCCCGAGGCAACAAAGAACCCCCAAATCAGGTGGGAAGCTCCCATCAGGCTCTGGAAAGTCACAGGAGTTTAGCAGGAGAAGGGCGGAGCAGCCCAAAGGCCAAAAAATTGGCCAAACCGGCCCTGCCCCCTTCCCAACAGGGGCCGGGGACGGCCTGCAGTGCAAGCCCCCACCCGAGGCACCTGGACCTCGTGGACTTTTACAACTAAAATCACAAGCGCTGGTGGGCAATACCAGCACAACAGGGACACCTGGGCCTGATCACGCACCCCTCTTGCAGTGGAGGCGCAGTCTGAAAGCACTAACCTGCGCCTGGATAGTTGATCCCACTGAGCCCCACACATACCGCCCCCACAGCGGACTCGCGGGAGGGCACAAGCACAATCCAACAACCCAGGGCTCGCTCTGGTAGGCGTACCCCGCTCAGGTGGACGGGGCCACAGTGGCAGCGCCCCTTGTAGTGGGTGCACAGCCCTAGGTTCGATTCCCCAGCACCACATATACAGAAAATGGCCAGAAGTGGTGCTGTGGCTCAAGAGGTAGAGTGCTAGCCTTGAGCGGGAAGAAGCCAGGGACCGTGCTCAGGCCCTGAGTCCAAGGCCCAGGACTGGCCAAAAAAAAAAAAAAAAGTTGCATTCAATGGGCCCTAGATGACAGATAAGCATCGTGTGTGTGTGTGTGTGTGTGTGTGTGTGTGTGTGTGCAAGCACATGTGTGTGTCTATGTTATAAAAGGTATACTGATGCTAAATATCCAATCACTTTGGATATTCAATACCACTTATGTTAATATATTGCAGGAATTGAAGTAGTGACAATTCATGTTTTAATTTCATAGCTAGTTTCACTAATTATATTTCATGTTAGTTCTAATAGTTTCCAGTTTTTTTTCAAGAGCACCACCAAGAAAATGTTGATAGATAATTTTACATAATCTGAACTCTTATCTACTAATGTCTGAAGGACTATGTTGAGTTGCAAAATAAAATTAAAAATGCAGTCTCATTATTTTCTTAAGTGAGTTTCTCTCAATATCTTACAATAAAACATTTTATTAAAAATAAATGTAGATTAATAAACTGTTAAGCTAATTTAGTGTTGAAAATCAAGGAAAATATTAGATAATAGAAATTGGATTGTAATTAGAAAGAGTAGTGCTAAGCAAATTAATGTCTTAAATTACAACATGGTTAAAGACAGTATTTTAGCAATAATGATTTAGGAATAAGGAAAATATGTGTTTCTTTTTTTTCTGAGCATTATACACTTTGAGAAAAATACAAAAGCATGGTACTCAAATTCTCCTTATTATCTCTCTGTCAAGAAGCAGGAGTTATAAGCATGTTCCCCATGCCCTTCCAGTATTTTGCTTTTGTGTTCAGTTTACTAATACAGGTTTTCTACTTTTTGATATCAAATATTTTTATGGGTGTTTCTTTGTTTCATTTAAAAGTATAAGTTTAGTTAATATCTTTCATACCAAGATTCCTGTCTACATTTTTCTTCTGTCTTTTAGAATTTATAGTTATGATTAATGATTTTCTTTTTATTTGTATTAATAATATTAGTTAAAGATAGAGAGAAAGGTAAATTACCTAGAGAATGTGGAGAACCAGAGCTGCTTGCCCTCAAAGAGCATGTTATATTACTGTGACATAGATTTGCATATTCTTTGGAATGCTTATGATACCTGGAGAACCATGTCCACAAAATTAGCTGAAATTTTATTATAGGAATTTAATGAACAGCTAGCTCAACAGCTCGTTAATAGAAAAAACAAACTGTTTATATGCCAGTACTATATAGTTCTTGACCTCCCAAGTAGGATTTGCCCTTCCTCAAATGTGGGGCACACCCAGATGCCTTGCATCATCACAAGGCAGTTCTAGCCAGCACCGGCTCTTTTCCCAGCCCTGGAACTGTATGGCTGCTAGCCCCTCCTCCTGCCTCAGACTGTGGCGCCAACATGGTGCTGGGGCAGGAACCAAGAGGTGGTCCTGAGGGCCATGAAGTAGATGTAGGCCACCCCTTAGGAAGGTTCCTCGGAGCTCCACCCTGACGGACAGCTTAGGCATCAAATCATAGCCCCTATGTAGGCACACATACCCCTCCCCTTCCGCTGCCCTCCAACCTGTGTAAAAGAACAGATCTTTTCCTGAATAAATGGGTTGGCTTGACCTGCTCCCAGGCTGCCTGTTGTCCTCTGTGGAGAGGGGGGCTGGGTGGCGGTTTGTCAGCCCCCTATATCCTCTTCCTGGACCCGTCTGCATGGGGTGTGCTATCCCGTCTCTCCTGCAGGACAGGAGAGTGCAGGAAGCTAAAAACCCCCGACATTCTGGCGCCCAATGTGGGGCACAAAGCACGATGAAGTAAAACTTTTTGGCGGGCCAGGCCAATCAGAGTCCAAGGGGGGCCCCCGAAAAGATGGGGCATACTCAAACCCAGCATGATGACCAAGTGCTCAAAGCACTGAGCTTCATGCTACAAAACGTAGGTCTGGGGGTCTCGGACTCCCAGACCAGGAGTGTCTCGAAAGTGTTGAAACACGCAGCAATCTGACTGGTGGCTGCCGGCTTTTTCAGCCTCTCTGCTTGGGAGGGGGCAGCCCTCCCACTGCCCTGGAGGGGAGGGAGAGGCCTGGGCCAAGTTCCCCAGGTCCCGAGCCAAGCGCCCCTGCGCCAGAACTCATGGCAGAAGGGCAAGATGGAGGATGGCCTCTGCCATGCCTCTCCCCCCCTGGAGGCTCCCCAGTGCAAGCCTGGGAAGGCCACGCCTCACTGCCGCCACCACTGTTGCTGCTGCCGCTCCTGGACCCGCTTGCCCCGCTGCCACACCACACCACACCAGGGGTTTCCCCCCTCCTCCACTGGAGGTTTCCCACCATGTTTTGCTGACCGGGAAGAGGATCGCTTCTGAGGCGGCCTTAAAGAGCCTGGGAAGCATTTGCTGAAAATGTCTTGGATGGGGGGAAGACAGCCCCCTGGCTTCCCAGGAGGAAAAAGGGATTATTTACTTAACATCTGTTGTTGACTAATCAGCTTTAAAAGAGAAAAAAAAAAAAAAAAGCTTTTACTTCTCGTTGGTGTTTGCTAAGTTGAAGATTCGGGTAAATTCTGAGTGTTTTTGGCTAAATCCTAATCTGTGAAAAATTTTGTTTCCTAGGAAAAGTTGTGTTTTTTTTTTTTTTTTTTCTAACTGACCACATGGTTCTAAAATATGGGCAAAATAATATCATTTTGCCACTGGAATTCCAGGAAACTTACATGGCCAATTCAGATATTTTTTCTAAGTGCATCCAAAGCTTGTGCACAACGGTCTGTATGTCTGTCTGTTTGTTTGTGGGAAAAATATGTAAAAACTAGCATCATGGTTTAAAAATCACTTGCCTTTTTAACTATTTTAACTTGCTTAAGTTTTATGTTAAACGGGTCTTTGCAGCCTATGGGTGGAGTCACAGTGAACAGTCTGGAGGCCATCCTGACTTATTACCAGACTCCAATCCAAAAGAAAAAAAAAAAACCCAGGTTTTAACCCAAACTGATCATGTTTGGGTTTAAGCAATTGTGTCTAACAGCAACTCCAAAAGGTTCCAATATGCAGCATGTGGTATACAATGGTGTGAAATCAGTGTGTTATTTTTTATGTCTATCTATGCTATAAGTCAAATGTACATCTGATCCTGGCAATTCTTTGGTATTTTGATTCTCTATTTTTCTCTCCTGTGCTCTCATATTTTGCTTTATAGGATTCAGGTCAACATGTGTGCTATCTGCGTGGACTGTGTTGGTCTGTGGCTACAGGGGTGGCCACAGGGTTGCATTGGGGTAGCATTGGTTTTCCCCCTCCAGGTCTCAGAAACTGTCGTGGCTGCTACAGAGAAAAGACTTGGTTGGCCTTTGGTCTGTGTGGATTTTGTGACTAGGAAGATGGTTAAAGGCACAAGCCTTCTAAAATCTGTTTAAAGTTGTAACCCTGTTTAAAGCCAGAGTACTCAGAGTTAGCAACCAGGGAATACTGGGAGATTTCCAATGTCTTTAACCAGTCTGCATAGATTTTTGCAGGCAACCCAACAGGAGGTGTGACATTCTATCCAGGGGACTCTGAGTTGCCACTATAGCCTTGCCCAGATCCAACCCATCTCTCCTGCCTGCTTTTATCACACATGACTAATCAAGCCTGCTGATCCAGGATGGAAGACACAGCCACTGCTGAAGCTGAGACTTTTACATTGTCTTAACCTTGCCCTCTCGATTATTATTCATTTGTGCTCTCTTCCACCTGCTGGTAAGGTCAAATGATATGATTTGATTTCATGGCACATTGATCTCATTCAGTCTGCTGTTCTCTAAGTGTAAATTCTGGCAAGTGTTTGTTGGCCAATTCTCAACAAGTTACAGGTGAGCTCTATTTCTATTGTTCTCCTTGTTGCTTTAACTGGATATAAAAAGGGATTTTATGGCTAGCACTCCTCGGATTGCATTAAATATCTTAAATTTACACTAAAAAATTTTAAATCTCCCCAAAACAGCGTGGGAAGGGGCTTTACATGCACTTTCCTGATTGGGGCACCAAGCCCAGAGCATTCGCTCTCGAGAAATGTCTTCTCCTTGTTCTCTCTAGGAAAACAAAGACTGTGGTGGATTTCTTCCTGCTCTTTCATGGAAATATGGGAAGCCTGCCTGCGTGCATCAGCGGTGGACCAGCGCCGGCCCTGCGTGCTTCCTGGACTCTGCCTTGGCGTCTTTCTGGTGCAATGTTTTGCTGTGGCGATATTGCCTGCAGCTTTGCAAAAGAACTGGAATATTACATTGTTGTTTCCCTTTTGCCTTTCAACCTGTGCTGAGTTTAGGGGTTCACAATGGAGGAAAATAGGTGTAAGGGTTTGGCACCTTGCCTCAATGTTTATGATAAAATGTTTACAAAATAGGCATTAAGGGTTTGGCGCCTTGCTTCAATGTTTATGATAAATGTTTACTAACTACATGTGTTGTTACCAGCACCTTGGCTGATGTGGACTTCCAGAGTCCCCAGAGCCTGAACCTGCTTCTACCTCACCACCAGAGAAGGGGAATACTGCCTGCGTTATCGTGAGTGGTGCAGAAACGGACTAAGAACTCCAATTTTCCCCGGACTGAGCCAAACAGGTGGCCCCTCCACTTACTCCCCCTTATGGGAGAGGCCCCACATTTGCCTTATGTCTACATATGCCTTAATTTTACATCGCCTCCTGCTATTTAAAAACAAAAAAGAAGGGGTGTTGAACCCAGGAACTGCAACCGTAGTCAGGACACGGGGGATGCAAGGCGAGTGAACCAATGCATACTCTATTTCAGGAGGGCCAGGGTTTATATATCATTAGAAATCAACTTACAAGTTTCAGGGTAAAGGTAAACACAGCATATATCATTAGAAAACAACTTACAAGTTTCAGGGTAAAGGTTAACACAGCATATTATCCATTATAACTACAAGAATTTAAGGAACACCATTTCTGGGAGGAAGGACACTAACATAGCAGTTTATCTACTACAAAATTTTACTGCTTCGAAGAGAGTTTACTTATTTACTGTCAAACTATTTACTAGCTAGCTACTATTTGCTCCGGACCTTGACCAGGGCTCTGTGCACCTAGAGGAGACTTCTCTGTTTACTATGGGAAGAAAC
Organism: Perognathus longimembris pacificus; assembly: GCF_023159225.1. Taxonomy (NCBI): domain Eukaryota; kingdom Metazoa; phylum Chordata; class Mammalia; order Rodentia; family Heteromyidae; genus Perognathus; species Perognathus longimembris. The sequence continues at coordinate 15,959,375 of NC_063168.1, read as the reverse complement.
CATCCAGATTATTGAGAAGGGAATTTGCAATTTACGAAGAAGAAGCTATCCTATCTATAATGAGTAACTATCACTAAAGGCAGCTGTGCAAACCAGTCTCCTCAGGGAGACTTTGTATAGGGGAAGGGGAGATTCTCCTGACAAAAGGCAGCATCTTTTGGCCCACAGACACAAAGAAACTTCTAGCTGGGAGTATGTTCCCAGGAGCCTGTTAGTATGCTGACAGGCATTGAAGTGACTGTGCCGAGGCTAAGTTTTCCTTTTGGTCAGAGAAATTAATTCTCCCACAAAGGGGGAGTTGTGGAGCACACCCGGATGCCTTGCATCATCACGAGGCAGTTCTAGCTGGCACGGCCTCTTTTCCCAGCCCTGGGACTGCATGGCTGCTAGCCCCGCCTCCTGCCTAGACCACGTGGCCCCAAGATGGCGCCGGGGGAGGACCCAAGAGATGGTCATGAGGGCCGTGAGGTAGATGTAGGCCGCCCCTTAGGGAGGTCCCTCAGAGCTCCACCCTGACAGACAGCTCAGGCATCAAATCACAGCCCCTATGTAGGCGCACATACCCCTCCCCTTCCGCTGCCCTTCAATATGTGTAAAAGAACAGATCATTTCCTGAATAAACAAGTTGGCTCCACATGCTCCCAGGCTGCCTGTGTGTCCTCTATGGAGAGGGGGGCTGGGTGGCGGTCTGTCAGTCCCTATATCCTCTTCCTGGACCAGTCCACATGGGGTGTGCTATCCTGTCTCTCCTGCATGACAGGAGAGCGCGCAAGGCAAAAAACCCCAGACAGTCAAATAATACAGTATTGCATTATGAGCAAACTCAAATTAAATAAATTCAGAAGTAAAATACTTTAAACTGGACTTAGATTATTCACAGCTTTTAGAGCAGACCATGGTAGTTTATACTGGTGGATTGTACATTTAAAACTAGCTAAAAGTGGGCTGGGGATATAGCCTAGTGGCAAGAGTGCCTGCCTCGGATACACGAGGCCCTAGGTTCGATTCCCCAGCACCACATATGCAGAAAACGGCCAGAAGCAGCGCTGTGGCTCAAGTGGCAGAGTGCTAGCCTTGAGCGGGAAGAAGCCAGGGACAGTGCTCAGGCCCTGAGTCCAAGGCCCAGGACTGGCCAAAAAAAAAAAAAAAAAAAAAAAACAAAAAACAAAAACTAGCTAAAAGCTGAGCACTGGTGTCTCACATCTGTATTCCTAGTTAATCAGGAGAATGAGATATGGAGGACTATAGTACAAATCTATCCTGGGAAGTTTCAGAGACTATATTTCCAGCCATTCAGCAAAATATCAGCCTAGAGGCATAGCTCAAGTAGAATAGTGCCAGCTATGTCTGCAAGCTAAGAACACTTAGCAAACAGAAATATCTTAGTTCAAACCCCAGTATAAACACAAATTTAAAAAAAGAAATAAAATTTACTAGAATATACATTTTATTGCTATTACTACAAATAAAAAAGTGAAATGCTAGATATGTTGTTACTTTATTATAGTTATTTTGCAAAGGATATGATAAAGTTTCACATTGTATGACATATCACATTATTGTTTATGGATTACACCTCAATAAAACTGAAGATGCAATCTTAATACATTAACTTGTCCTTTCCATTAGTAAATAACTCAAAATCATTATGAGAAACTATATTCTCTCTCCTGAGGCAAAAATAAGCTAAGCAGGGCTGGGGATATGGCCTAGTGGCATGAGTGCTTGCCTCGTATACATGAGGCCCTAGGTTCAATTCCCCAGCACCACATAAACAGAAAATGGCCAGAAGTGGCACTGTGGCTCAAGTGGCAGAGTGCTAGCCTCGGACTGGCCAATAAATAAATAAATAAGCCAAACAAAGTCTTACCTGAACTTATGAGTAGGACTAGTGGAAACATTAAGCATATTAACACATTTTGAATAACCTTCTTTTCTCAAATACAAATTTAGTAAAGAAAATATATTAAAGATTAAGTAGTTAATATTGAAGCACACCTTAGTAAATGGAATGAAATTAATATAAATGGAAATGAAATAGCTGAATTAACTCATACCATGTTATTCATTATTTTTCAAGTGCTTTTCATAATGATCAACAGATTATTTGAATTCGAGTATTTATCACTTATCATTCAAATCTGAACATTATCTTTTCTTCCAAATTCAACTAGCTCAATTATCCTTGCAAGCTGGGTTACAACAAAGGTCTTCTGTTGCCATTTTCGAAATTAGGAATAAAAGTAAGATGTTACTTTGCAATTTATCTTCACAGAAGATAAGGGTACAGAGAATGGAATAGGTAGTATGAAAACACTGTGACATTTTGAAAAAAAAAGGATATTTCTTTCTTGCTGGATTCTGCCACAAGGATTTCTGAAAAGAGTAAAAGGGAGAATAGCTAAATATTGCACTAAATTATGGGATTTAGACTTGTCTTGCTTTGTGAGGTTAGCAGTATTCCTCAGTTTTTAGGGAAAATCTAAGAAACTCACACATCCCAAAATTAAACCTGAGAAAATATGTAAACACTAGGGAAGTTAAAAGAAACCAGGCAACAATACAGAAAATGTTACACTTATTCTGCCTAATATAACACAAGCTATGACAGCCTTGAATTAGTATTTTTAATGAACTCCCTAAAAAAGAAGAATATACTATCAAAGTGGATAATTATAAAAAAAAATAAATTCTATTATAATGTGTTAGAATGAATTTTCACAATTCTGACAAAAACTGTTTATTTTTCAGAAGCAGTGGAAAGGATTTACAAGATATCTACTTATATAATAAAAATTTGAAAAAAAGATATCTACTTATATTTTATTATTGAGAGTTACATCTTTACTGAGCTATAATTCACAAATTAAATACTCAATTTGATATTTTTTGTGTGTTTATGAAGTTATGTAACCGTCATCACAATGAGTTTTAGGATATTTATATCACTCTGAAAGGAATTTCTCTCCGTCAGCCAGTAATTCATGGATTTTCCATTCCCAACATAAAAAAAACCACTAGTCTACCCATAGGTTAGCCTGTGCTGAAATTTCCATCTAAGTATAATCAAAATGTTCATTTTCTACTTGGCTTATTTTCTTCAACATAGTTTCTAGTTGGGTGCAGGCTGCATCATTGATCAAGACTTTACCTGTTTGTGGATAATTAATATTTCATTGTGTGAATACAAAATGGTTTGCTTAAATATCTGTCAGATACTTTACACATTTATTATTTTACATTATTTTGTTGTGATTATTATTATTATGATTTTGGCATTGTAGGTTTGAACTCAGGTCTCACACTTATTAGGAAAGCACTTATTACTTGAGCCATGTCCCTAGCCCTTTCGTCTTTTCATTTGTTTTAACACAGTTTCAAATTCTTTCCAAGCCTAGATATTGACCACAATTCTACATACCAAGTCTGTATACCAAGTAGTTGGGATTATGGTTAAGTGCCAACTTTTTTGTAGTGATTTTTATCAATGTTTATAAAGACTATTTGGAATATGCTATATATAAAGTATACCATTCTTCTTTCTTCCAAAGTATTTCTGAATGTCTCCAGTTTGTAGATCTATCCAGGAGAAGTTACTTTCTGTGTGATTATTCTTCACTTTTTCTATATTGTGTTGCTGGAGATTATTAATTGGACACTTAAGCTCTCACAAAGTTAATTTAGTCATAAGTAGTTGTATGTGTGTGTGTGTTTGTGTGTGTGTGTGCTTTGTACGGGATAAAGGCTGGTGAATACTATTTTGCTATTGACACGTGGAAGCAATGTTTTTTTGTTGTTTGAAACAATAAATTGTTCATTTCAATAAAATGTCTAATCTTGTTCTCTGTGTTAGGAAGAGCACAAATCACATGAATTCAAAATTGTTCTACTTGTTACTCATAAAGAATAACAATACCATCAAAATTCAGACAAATTGATTGGCAAGCAATTCTTGAATAGATAATTCCTCTTTTAGTCAGTTAAGGAAGCCATAACAAATTATAATAAATGACACTACTTAAATAATCAACATTGGTTTGTAGATATTGTGATGTCTAATATCAGAATGTCACCATAGCTGGTATCTGGTTATGGCTTACTCTTTGATGGACAAAGCCTTTTATTATATCTCAGGACTGGGATTTAAACTTATAGCCAACTCACCCTTGCAAGGTAGGCGCTATACAGCACATTCATTCAGACATAGTTTCTATTTGTATATATGTTACATCATTGATCAAAACTTCATTTGTTTACAGATAATTAATATTTAATTTTGTGAACCAACACATTTTGTTTAAGTATTAATCAAATGATATTTTATGTATTTATTAGTAGGTTCAATGCTTCCTGTCAGACCTGGACCATAACCTGTATATTTTCAGCTTCTCATCTTTACTGAAATCATAAGCTCATGCCCTTTCATCATCTCTCCTTTGGTGTAATTTATCCTAACCAACATTTTTCCTAGGCTGGCTTGGAATCTAATCCTTGCCTTCTGTGTACCTGGGGATGTGAAGTACAAGCCACTGTGCTCAGGTGTGGTTTGAGAATGTGTCTTGTGATTTTTTTTATGCCTAGGCTGCTCTAAATTGTAACTCTCCCATTCTCAGACTTTTGTTAAGTAGCAAAGAGCATAGGCACGAGCCATCAATGCCTGGTTTGTGGATTGCTTTCTCCTCGTAGTCTCATGTAACCAACAAAATACTCCTTGAATTCTTGTGTAGAGAGAAACCATCTCTCATGTACACTTCTTTTAGGATTACAAGTTCTATTAATGCTTTCATGACCTAGTCACCTTCCAAAACCTCCGTTCCATCATGTTGGGGGTCAGTGTTTCAATACAAAAAAATTAGAGTAGCACAAAAGCATTTAGTCCATAACATCATCAGTTGTCAAATAGATGAACTTAAGGATCTCCGTATCATTTCTAAATATATTTTGAGTACATCAAATTCAGTACATTTTATGAGGAAGCACAGTAAAAATTAATAAGGATTCATGAAGAGGAAATGGCAGGTATTTTATGTTAGAATGTGAATCATAAGCAAGGAGGGGAGAGTTAGACTTCCAGAGGGGAAGTGTCTTTTCTATTAACAAAGTATACATACCCATTAGACCAAGATGATTCCAAAATGTGTAGATGCAGTATCTACATGTATTTATTTTCGGGTTGAGATTTCATTACATGCAAAGTAGATAAGGAACGAAAAGTCAAGACAGAAAAACAAATGGAGGAACACCCTAAGTGGGACTGGTCATGAGAAGTGTGTTAGGAGTTTATCTTTTTCTTTGTGGTCTCTTGACAAATTCAAGGCACAATGGATTGATTGAGAATAATGAAGTACTTTATTCTGTTAACAAACTGCAGCATCATACATGAGAGCAGTTGTGGCCTGGAATTACCAGTGTAAATGTAATGAGCAAGAAGAAGTGAGGCCTGGAGTTATGCCAAGTAATTATTAATTATAGGTGAGGGCAAATTTGTTCCTGCTGAGAGCATTGTTATTGAAATGATGGTGAGAGTAAAACATGGCACAGTGTGATGTCCTAGTGGGAAGCCTATGTAGAAGCAGCTCTCTGTCTTTGGAAGCTTTGCTCTTTATAGATGTTAGATTTTCCTTGTCTTAAGAGAAAAAAGTTTACGGAGTCCTAAAATAAATTGAACATCAGGTTGCCTTTGACAATTCATACAGCAGCTTCTCTGAACTACTATACATCATGTCCTGTCAAATATAAATTACATTTTGGTCGTCTATGTGGTGATTTTAATAAGCATTCTTTCCAATGCTTTCTTATCATTTCCTCTTTTGAACTCCCATTTTTTCCATTGTATATTTATGCTTTGGAAATAAAATGAGCAAACTGTCAAAACAGGCACATGAAGAAAGAGGGATTGTTTGAGATCTACTTTGGGCAAAGGGGATATCTGAGTATGTGGAAATGAATAGCAAGATTCAAATAGAAAAGATGAAAAAAATCCATGTTGGGATAAGATAAGAGAGACTTACTTGACATAAAGTGGATCTAGAAAGAATCACCTTTTCTTCAAAACTATTTAAAAATGAATTTGGAAATAGGTATTTCTTACCCATCCTGATATTATCTTCACTCTAAAAGCTATTCTGTTATTCAGTTATTTTTCTGCACTAATATAGGGAAGAATATCATTTTAGCTTAGAAACTGGTGTCTTAATGGGTTGTGAAAGTTTATAATATTAAATTATGTGAGCCTCATTAGGATATTAAATTAACCAATTATATAACGAACTAAGAGGTAAACAGCTTTTCCTATGAGTTGAAAGATCGGTACAAGGCAAAAAGAGGACAAATACAAAAATATTGACCTATTCAAACTTTTATGAAGTTATATAGTAACATGCGTTCACCTTTTAAAAATTATTTTTATGAATGTTGGATTCAAATGAGTTCACACTACCATATGACAATATATGAGTTTTATCTCAGAAAGAGATGTCTCTTCCAAAATGCACTTTACTCATAATCTGTACTTTCCAATCCATAATTACTGACATGAGCTAGAAACATTTTTCTCTTTTATTAAAATGCCTTGACTTGTGAGAATGTGCTAAGAAAATCAAGGATCACTTTAGCACAGGGCAAAATGTACACCTTCCTCCCTCCCTCCCTCTCACCATTCCTTCCCCTCCCTCCCTCCCTCCCTCCCTCCCTTCCTCCCTTCCTTCCTTCTTCCCTTCCTTCTTTCCATGGTACATTTTTGCAGAGGGCCTTCTGAAAGACTCTTTTTAAGAACCACTGAATGTAACATGTAAAGCCGGGAAAGTGAGGGTACAGCCACAGGAAGGAACTACGAGAGAAACGAAACTAGACAAACCACTCAGTCACATCCGAGTTCCCTGGGTATTGTCTGATACGGGTAATAGAACTGGGGAAGGGAGAGAAAATACCAAAATCGAGGGACAAAGAACAAAAAGACAAGCCATTCAAAATGCAACACTTAGAAACCATTTGGTGTAAAACTACTGCACAACTCTTGGGGGAGAGGAGAAAGAGGAGGGGGAGGGGGGAAATGAGGGAAGAGATAACAAGTAGAACAAGAAATGTACTCAATGTCTTTCATATGAATCTGTAACCCCTCTGCATCACACTTTCACAATAAAGAAAAAAATTGAAAAAGAAAAACAAAAACAACGGGGTAAGTTGTAGAAAGCTGTCCTCTTGTTATAATGGGGCTCTAGGCATTAGCATTCCTCCAGGGTATTCCACAGTGGGCATGAGAATGGGCCATCTGCAGAACTCTGAGGCCAGGAGGAATTCCAGATGCATATGTCCTGGCATTGAGTTCATACTTCCTATTAATTATGAGCCTGCTGTGAATATGGGAAGGCAGATTGTGATTTCTCATTCCCAAGTGAACTTATTTCTATTTTCCTTTTTTCATAAACACACACACACACACACACACACACACACACACACACACACACACACACATTTCCTCTTAGTATAGATAAGGCCAGATGTTCCATAAGTTGAACACTTGGTATGTATTTAAAAGCTAGCTGACCAATAATTTTGAGAAACAGTACTTAGGAAGGAAAATAAATATCTGGAAATTATTGTTTTCTCATGTAATATAGGCCTATAATTCAGAGAGAATAAACTTTAATGAAAAGGGATTTAAGGTGATTAATGGTCACACTCATTTATCAATTTGTAATTCCCCAGAATCTGTAGGTTGTACGTGGTAGTTAGTTACTTTGATATTTGAGTTACAAAATAGGACCAATGGATAACTAACTGCTACTCCTTTAAACTGTTATGTGATTTATAAGAATGCTGGCCCAGATTTATATATAGCCATACATGTATATTTACATTTCTGTATTAGCCTGTGTTAACTGAGGGAGAGGATAGAAATGTTTTTAAGCTGCTTGAAATTTCGTTTGGCTGCTTAAACAGTGTGATATACATGTGCTAAATTTTGCCTTTAACAAAATTCATTACATTAATGGATTTTTGGCAATCCTGGGGTTTAGATTCAAGGCCTGGGGGTTATGCCTGAAGTTCTTTGTGCTCTAGGCTAGTACTTTACCACTTGAGCCACAGAGACACTTCTGGCTCTGGACTTTGCTGTCCAGAATGGTCTTCACACTGCGATCCTCAGATCTCAACCTCACAAATAGCTAGGATTAAGGATTTGAGCCACCAGTGTATGGCTAGTGTCTATTTTTTAATTTAGGAAGATTACTAGTTCTTAGTAAAATGTGTAGAAGTATTTTAATACATAATTATTAAAATAGAATATATTAGTATATTATGCACATTCAAAATCCCTTTACTCTATTTGTGCTATGGACAGCTTTCTAAATGTACTTTATACATATAATAGTTAAATATGAAATCTATTTTTTAGTATATATGTATATATATCAGTCATTGCTATATATGAGTATTTGAGTTTGTGAATGATTATTTGAGTTGGTATATTATTTAAATGTATATATCATAAAATGTTATTTCTATGATAAAATTATAGAAAATTCCTTTTTGACATACTTAAATTTGAGTGGATTTTTGATTTTTACTGCTTTGACTATAATAGATAAGAGTTAGAGGAATCAGTTACCATGAGCAATGGGAAAATGGAAAGAAAACAAAATGGAAGGTGAGGTCATGGGTCTCTGAGAGAAGCTTCAGTAACTAAAATTTGCTGACTCACAGCTGACTTCAGCTCTGCAAGTTGGTCCTAAGGATAGGGATTTCTTGCCAGTCTTTCTAAGTTCACAAACAGCTATTGATTTGCCCACTTGAAGTTTATTGGAACTTATTTATAATAGGTATACAAACATTTTTGGTTGGATTATTAGAAAATTAAAAGAAAGAAAAAACACTTGGCATTCCTGCCACCATTTAGTATCTATCTTTGCTCTAAGCCATACTCTCTCCAGTCACTCTGTAATAACATTGGGTTCAGAAAAGACATGATTAGTCAGTAACATCTTTTAAAGGGGACTAAAAAGACCACTAATAAATAGAAGAGCCTTGGGAGTATAAAGCACTCACAAATAAGGACACTTACCAATAATGACCTTGCTGTACTCTGGAGCCAGAGGTATCTTCTTATAGGAACAAGATTGCTCCCCTCAAATTATGACAGCATTAAACACTACTTTAGATCCAAGAAGAACCAGAATTGAAATAATGATCAACGAGGTCACTCATGTAACTGAGACTGTTACATTTGCCCCAACTTTAATTCTTCCTCTTTTGATAAGTTTTGCTCAGATCTATAACCTGAAGTAGACAGAAGACAAATAGAAATACCATTTACCGATAGCATTATACCATACAGAAAACTTGAGTTGCATTATTTTTCGTAATAAACATTCCAATCACTTTCACTGAATTTCTTGTCTTACCTGAGTTGTTCTTTTACTACATCCAAGGACTGAGGTTGAAAGATATGCTAACATTTATTAACAAAAAAGACTATGCATTGCAGCACTATTTATTTTTTCAGACAGAAAATAATATTTATTCATGAATAATTTTACCTTACACTTAATTTTCAAATAACTGGAACAAGAGGGTTTTTCTTTTTTCTTTTCTTTTTTATTAGTTTTAGTATATGGAACTACCCAGATGCCCCTCAGTAGATGAATGGATCAAGAAATTGTGGTATACATACACAACGGAATTATATCCTTCTATCAGAAAGAATGACATTGCCCCATTCATAAGGAAATGGAAAGACTTGGAAAAAAAATCATACTAAGTGAAGTCAGCCAGACCCAAAGAAACATAAAGTCTATGTTTTCCCTTATTTGTAATAATTAGTATATGTCCAGGATAGTCTTAGCAGATGATCACAGTAGCTCAATAGCTATGTACATATGAACACATAAGATCATGCTAAGTGAAATGAATTCCAAGTTATGGAAAAAAACGGTTTATTATTGTTGTCATTTCTAATGCACTACGTGAAATTATTTCTTTTTTTCTTTTTTTATCCTATGGTTAGGCCCTGTTGTCACCGTATTTGATTTTGGTACCCTGGGTATTGTATATATGTTTGTCTGAATCAGGGAAGGGAAGGGGAACATTAAAACGGAGAAACAAAAGGTAAAAGGTGAACTGATACAACCACAACACTTACAGGACAGCATGTAGTAAACCAACTATAAAACTCGACGTGGGGGGGAGTTGGAGAGGAGGGAGGAAAGAGAAAAATGAGGGAGGAGGTAACATGGTTGACAAGAAATGTACTCACTACCTTATGTTTGTAACTGTAATCCCTCTGTACATCACCTTGAAAATAAAAATTAAAATTAAAAAATCAGCATAAAAGACTCTATTAATAGATCTTATCAAGAAAAGAGATGACTGATATTTACTAAGTTTGGAGTAACTAATTGCTACAATATGATTTTGTTAATTGCTTGGAGGATATGCTGAATGGCTTTGTATTATTGACTTTAAAGACACAGACAGAAAGTTAAAGATGATATTTGGGACAGTCTAAGTGTAGAGAGAGTCTAGTAGGGATACTAACAAAGCTTTATTGTATGCGAATACGAGGACATAATTCTATTTTGAGGGCCTCAAGGTAGGGTATTAATTGCTATTGAAAAATAAAATTTCTAGTCAGCATAAATTCATTAAATTACTTGATTGATGTTTCTTATTTCTTGGCATTTTATGAACAGTTTTTAAAGTTAAGTATTTTATTATCTAATTTGCTGTATGTGCAAGTATAACTACAAGTATGTACAAAATTATGACTAATAAGTATTGTTTGTAGAAATCAGTACTAGTTTTATATTCTCTGTGTTAAGTAGATCACTGTATTTAGAATTTATGTGTGGCAGAAGTAATAATAAATACCTTTAGGATATATTCAATGTAATGTAACATCTCTGTCTTCCTTTAGTTAGCCATATAATGCTATAATATATCAAGTCCCTGACAGTTGTAATATGCTGACAAACACAATGGTTATTTTCATTCATTTTAAAAATGATTTTTAGTATATATGTATCCTGAGTTCTATGTACAACAGAAAAATTTTCGCCCTGTAAATTTTGTTGTGTACAAAGGATTCTGAAAAAAAAAAGTTAGAATTTCCACAACTAAGATACATTAAGTTTTTAAAAATATGATAATCTTTACAACATAGGGCTTATATTTAAAATGTTTTCTATAGGAAATAATATGAATAAGAATTACATTAGTGAATAAAATTCAAGGTTGAATATATAATTTTTATATAGACTGCTTTCTTCAAATTTTGATTGGTTCTGTAAAATTTAGTAATTTTAAAGAGCAAACATATTTTAATATCAAGGTAATTTCTTGTGTTTTGTGCTGATAAAAGGTTTAATTGCTTCAGAAAACTAAAATCTTGAGAAAATTAATATTTAAATGTCAATTTAAAGAATAATTGGACAAAATCTACTTTGTAATGAATGAAATAAATCATCAGTTTATAATACATATGGCTCATATAAATTTTGTAAAATTGAAGTCTATTGTCACCAATATTGTATTGGCTTATTGTGATTATTATGTTATAAAAATAATGGAAATTGGGTTGTGTTGGGCTACTAAACTCTTCCTATACACGTTTGTATACTAATTATAAATTACATTTTTCATGTCATGTAAGCAAGTGAGATACAATCTTGCTTTATTCACTATTATCTCAAAATAAATTTAAAATTAAGATTTTACCACAAGATGGATGTAATACTAGCTATTTGACAGAGATTTTCTAAATCATACTCTGTAAGAACCAAATCATATGGCAAAGTAAATTTTAGATATGATAATTTGCACATGTGACGTGAGCTAATAAATCAGCAGTACTTATTATTAGAGCAGGACTCAAATTATCCAGTTTTTGGTACGTACCTAAGAGCTACTCTCTCAAAACATCTTTCATTGTTTATGAACAGGCAAAAGAGATTTCCTTATATATTGACTTAATCACCTATCCCTTCTCCCTCCAATATAGGATCACACTATACCCTAGGACACTGAATCAAGGACAAGGGCACAAAATGAGGGCCCTGAGAACAGAATGTTTAATTACCTATGCCTTGAGAAGAAAACATTGGTTCAGAGAAAAAAGACAAAATATGCTGAGATTAAAATGGAGACATTTATAGCAGCCTTCCTGAAAGAACACAAGCAAACTGGAAGAAGTAATTTTTAAAAAGCTTCTTGGGGTTCTTTTTTCTTCAATAGTGCATGCAGAATTGCCTATATATCCACAAATTCTGAGGAAAATGGACATTTTTAAATATACTCTCTTGCAATCCATGTCTTGTCATATTTATAAAGCAACTCTTAATCTTCTGGTTCAAAGAACACTTTGCTTGTAAGGATAATACCTGTGGTCATAAGATCAGAAGGTCCCCATGTGAACCCTACAACCGGAAATAGTCATTAATTTGACAGCTTTGCCTACAGATATACAGACAGTGAGTCAGATCTACACTCTCTCACAGTATTCCTTCAGCACCAGGCTTTGCAGCCAAGATTCCTGGAAGACTTCCTGTAACTCCATTCTCACAATAAAAAACTAGAGCATTTTCCCTGGACCAAAAGAACTGAAATACTCCAATTTATGCTTTGTACATGTGTAGGAAGGCAGCCATATGCTGCACACACCTTCTTTTTATTGGTTGACATTGGATCTTGTGAATGTTAACACTGACCTCAAATTGGAATCCTCCTGATTTTACTCTCATGAGTAAATAAAATTGCAGGTATAAGCCACCACAAAAGGCTAAACACAGACTCTATTTTAATAAATGAAATGAGCCAGTGACTAATGACATGTGACTAATAATTATGTGAATGGATTTTTTCTGACTATGTTTAATGATATAAACTATGTAAGTGTATAGGGGGAAGTGACCGTGTGTCCTGGGTCTTGAACTCAGGACTTGGGTACTGTCATTGAATATTTTTGCTCAAGGCTTTGCTCTACTACTTGAGTCAGATCTCAATTTCTAGCTCTTTGGTGGTGAGAGATAAGAGTCTTTCTCACTTTCCTGGCCAAGCAGACTTTGAACCGCAATTCTCAGATCACAGCCTCCTGAGTAGCTGATATTACAGGCCGTGAGCCACCAAAGTCCAGCTACAGTAAGTACTTTTCAAATAAGAAGTCCTCTCCAGATTGTAAACAGTGCTTGAAATCTTTTGTCTATTCATAATGGTCATATTACATTGGGACCATCAGTGTAGAATTTTGTTTACCAAGGAGTCTCAGATATATGAAGTTCATTTTTATTCATAAAAGAGACATATATTTAATGTATTAAATAGAAAAGGAATGCTTATTTTTTACTGGTGAGTCTTTTTATCCAATTTCTTCCAAATACCAACTTATTTTATCATCATAATAATCTCATAAAATTAGCAATTTATTATTCTGATTTCTTTAGTGAGGGATATAAAGGCACAAAGGAAGAACTGAGTAGATTCCAGAAAGTAACATGACAAGAAAACTGCCATTTATTTTATGTGATAGAATTTTGTTTGGAATTGAAACAAATAAAATTATAATTTCTATGGAGGAACAATAAAGAAGAATTATGTATTTTAAATCTGCTTGTGTTTAAACTTGAAAAGTTTCACTTACAGCTTTTTGGTGCTTCATTGGAGATAAGAGTCTCACAGACTTTCCTGCCTCATCTGGCTTTGAACACTGGTCTTCACATCTTAGCCTCCTGAATAGGTAATTTACAGGAGTGGTCCACCAATGCCCCACACTGATATATTTAAAATAAACTTTACTCTAGATCTTTAATACATTGTCATCAGTAACATTTCAGTATCACAATGAAATTATCTTATGTAATTTTAAATACCCGACTTAAATAACTGTAACCCCTCTGTACATGACCTTTACAATAAAAATAAGAGGGTTCTTTGTCTTTGTTGGCTTTATTTCATTTCCTTTTTTGTCTTGTTTGTTAACTGTCTTTGAGAGTATAAAGGGAAGCACAGATGGAGGGACAACGGGCAAACAAAGGTAGCAGTGGTACTTACAAGACACTATGTTGAAAATGAAGCATACAATTTGTAGTGGGATTGGGAGGGAAAACTTGGAGAGAGCAAGGGAAGGATTGATTTTCTATAAAACGAAATTTACTCGTTACCTGATTTGTGTAACTGTATTCTCTCTGGACATCACTTTTTCAAGAACAATTTTTAAAAAATTTAAAAAAAGAAGAGAAACTCTAGGGGGAAAAAAAGAATAACACATTGTTTCTTTTTATAGTCAAAACTAGTACTCAAGGTTGAGAAAAAGATCTATAATAAATTCTGATTAGATACTTTCTCATATATATAGATGAAAGAGTAAAATAATGTGGGATTCAAAATTATTCATATTATCTGAACTCTGGTGGCTCATCTCTGTAACCCTCGCTACTCAGTAGGCTGAGGTCTAAGGGATGCAGTTTTAAACCAGACAAGGAAGACAAATCCAGGACACTCTTATCTCCAATTAATCAGCAAGAACCTAGAAGTGAGCTGTCGCTCAAGTATTAGGGAACCTCCTTCAATTAAAAAGTTAAGGGATAATGACAAAGCCCTGAGTTCCAGTTTGAATACTAGAACAAATAAAGAGTTTATATACTGACATAATAGAGAATTATTTTTATATTTCATATAGTTTAAGTTCGGGGTATAATGAAAGAAATACACAAGACAGAACAAGTTATTCTCATTGATGATCATTAATAAAAAAAATTATAGGGCTGGGGATATAGCCTAGCGGCAAGAGTGCCTGCCTCGGATACACGAGGCCCTAGGTTCGATTCCCCAGCACCACATATACAGAAAACGGCCAGAAGCGGCCCTGTGGCTCAAGTGGCAGAGTGCTAGCCTTGAGCGGGAAGAAGCCAGGGACAGTGCTCAGGCCCTGAGTCCAAGGCCCAGGACTGGCAAAAAAAAAAAATAATAATAAATAAATAATAAAAAAAATTATAGAAGTTTTCTTCAGGGTATGTTAAGGTATAGTAGTTCTAATTGCTTCAGGTACTCAGATTACTAAAATTTCTTTGTCCCCTTAAGATATCTCACTATGCCTTAGCTTTCATGCTCAAGGAAAGTGCTCCACCACTTGAGCCACAGCTCCACTTCAAGATTTTTGCTAGCTAATTGGATGCACAAACTTTCCTGTCCTAATTGGTTTGGAACTATGGTCCTCAGTTTTCAGCCTCCTGAGTAGGAAGTGTTACAGGTGTGAGCCACAAGCTCCTGGCTATATCTATTGTTTCTTATCAAGGAAATAAAATACTTTATCCTAGCAATACTATAAATGATACTAAAGATTTGATCTTTGCAGATATTTTGTTGACTTAATAAAAGGGGAACCATAATTTGCAGGTGTTATTAACTTGAAGGAGAGTTTAGAGTAGCCTCTAAATGGTGGCATCTCTGCTGGTGAGCTAAGCCTTTGCTATGTCTAAGCTGTGAGATGAGAGGAAAAAATGCACCACGTACACATACTCTCTCTCTTCTTAGGTATTATAGCTTGACCTACATACCAAAGAGGTTTTAAATTGCCTGACCTTAAGGAGAGTTGCATCCAAATATACTTTCTTACTTAATATTTAGCTATTGCAAAGTTGGTAGCAGTTACTTCTTTGTGCAAGGAGAACTTTCTGGAAGAAGTATACTCTGTAATAAGATCAATATTGACTTTTTCATGAGCTAGACATTCTATTACATTGCTTTGCCATTTACTTTAGATTTAAGATGAAATCCCCTAGTGCAATCAGAGAATCAAGTGACTGAACTTCTAGCAAAATCATGGGACCTTGGTGAATGAGAACTGATCTATGTGAAAATACATCAAGGCCTAGAAGTGGAAGCATTGAGATTGGTGTTATCTTTTGTAGTCATGTTTCCACAAAAGACACAAAGTGAGCTGTTAAATATGGGAAGTACTGATCTTACGTTGAGACAGAAAATTTCCTCAACATTAACCTATGACTTAAAATTAGATGAACTACTTTTAAGAGTAGAATGATTTATGTGATCAGATTGGCCTGATTCCAAATCAGGACCTATATGCAAATATGTAGCTTTCTGCATGAATGTTCTACAGATGTTTTACTGATGAATCAAAAATTATACACAGTATTTAAATTTGTTTTGAAAGTTTTCAAAATGCAAGGACTTCTTTACTTGCCTGTGACCAAGTATGTGTGCTATTTTTAACTGTACAGTACCATGGGATGCTGAGTTGTCACCCAAATGAGAGAAACAACAATAAAAACAAATAGGCGATTTATAGTTTGATTCAATGTAAAGGGAAGAATGTGTGGTCTGTACTGGGTGATACTTCAGTCAGAAGGACTTTAACATAATTCCAGACACTATACACATGCACTCTAATTTAACTGCTTCATTTGGAGATGTGTGATATTTGATTGAACTTCCTGGTATTATGAGGAAAAGGAACAGCAACTAATGAGTTAGTTCCAAAAGACCACCATATTTTGATTATGTTTTGCTCATGCTTCCAATTAAAAATTACAGCACAATGCATTAGCATTTATACTGCATTTACAGAACTTAACAGAGGTCTGTTGATCAAAGAATGCCTAACATGCAAGCTATCTTTATGGAAAATAACACTATAAAAATGTACAAATAATGTACTTATTTAATTCTTAAAAAAACTCTTCTTCCCTATAATTGAATCATGGATATAGCAGGAAAAATGTACAGAAATTATTGAAGAAATACAAATTAGCAGAGAAATAAATAGTAGAGATATTAAATAAAAATATTTTGCTAATATTGTGGAATGTTTTATAAATTATCATCAAAACACCAAAAGGTGCCAAGAAAGCCCAATTTATTTTTAAAGGCCAAAATGGGCATTACAGAGTTCTGGATTTAAAATTATAGTATCTATAAACACAGCAAATAAATTGAATGTTCAATTCTCTCTCTCCTCTCTGTCTTTGTTTCTTTCTCTGTTTCTCTCTCATTCTGTAATGTTCGAGAAGTATCATGTAATTTCTTTCAGATGATTTAGGAAAGCCCTCTACCACATTCATAAAATGGATGACAATATTTCAGAAATAAAGGAAAATATACCTTTCTTATAATATCTGGTTTGATACTACACTAATCTATCCATATATTTACATGTCACATTTATGAAAAATGCAAAATATTTTTCAAGCCCCAGGACTGTCAAAAAAGTTTCTACTACTCAAAAAAAAAATAAAAATTTTCTATCATAGTACAAGGCTTTCCCAGTAAGCCATAATGATTAATTATTATTATACTAATTTAGAATTCTCTCTGGAATTCCTCACCCTCATGTTTAAATATCTCTTGCTATACTATTTGTATTCATGTGTTGACATTATTTATACTAAATATAACCACCAAGTTATAAATATACTTATACAATTAAATAACCTTTTCATTCAGTTTTATGCATTAGAAGTGAAAACAATTGTTATCTATTTTTCTGTAGCTGTAAATAAGCATGATAAAGTTGGTGATAAAAACAGTTTAATAAAAATGAATTAGTGATATTGGTAAAGTCTAAACGTATTCACTGGGCAATACTATCTTCAGAGCAAGTTGGTCATGATTGATTTTATTTATATAGACAGAAAGAGAAGAGAGCTTAGCTCCATAGAGCATCAATGGGAAGGGGCAGAAAAGAAGGCAGAACTTTTAAACAGAAGGATGGATTAGCAGTGGGTAGAGATTATGATAGGGTTCGCCACAGGTTGATTTATCAATGGACAAGGAAAAGAGCTCAGTCATATAGACAAAAAAATCAAATGTGCAGTTGATTCATCCAATACAAAAATACAAATCACAATTATATGAACTACCTATGGCCAAGAACAATTCTCATTTTTCCACATATCATATAAAGAAAATATAAACTAACATATCTGTAAAATAATTACTAGAAAATACAGTAGAAATTGTCTGTCTTGACACCAGTTTGTTGAGTACATGTTTTTCTTTTTTTTTTTTTTTTTTTTGCCAGTCCTGGGGCTTAGACTCAGGGCCTGAGCACTGTCCCTGGCTTCTTTTTGCTCAAGGCTAGTACTCTGCCACTTGAGCCACAGAGCAACTTCTGGCCTTTTTCTACATATGTGGTGCTGGGGAATTGAACCCAGGGCCTCATGTATATGAGACAAGCACTCTTTCCACTGGGCCATATCCCCAGCCCCCCATGTTTTTCATTCTTGTAAATTAGAGATTACTTTGCTTTTTAAAAATTGTTGTTCAATAATTCTTTAATTTCAATTATTCACACAATGGCTGTTGTTTCCAAAACTTGAATATACCTTGACTGTATTTTACTAATTTACCTTATAAAACTATCACTTTCTTGTTATAATAAGTTTATGCTTATAAATATTTATCATATTTATTTAATGAAGTTGAGTGCTCTGGCATTTAGTGTATAGATATTTATAAGTATTATATCCTCCTTTTGGAGATGTTCCTTTAATACTAGGTATAGTCCTACTTAGTCTCTTCTCGCTAATTTTAGTTTGAGTCTATTTTATCTGATATTAGTGTTGCTACATTGGCTAGTTTATGGGAGCCATTTGCTTGAGACTTTTATTCCAGCCTTTTACTTTCAGAACATATTTGTTATTGTTGGCAAGATGTATCTTGTGAATACAGTAGATGGATGGATTTTGCTTTTTTTGATCCAACTAGTCAATGCATGTTGTTTAATTAGAGAGTTAAGTTCATTAATAATGAGAGTTAGGCATAATTAGTGTTTGGTGATTCCTGCCATGTTATTCACCATCTTAGGGGCTGTGCCTTGACACGTGATACTCACTAGACACTATGTTGAAAAATAAGGGAAGGGGTGACTCTGTTCAAAAGAAGTATACTCAATTTCTGACTTCTATAACTAACCCCTCTGTACATCACATTTACAATAAAAATGTTCTAAGTTATTATTTGTAATATTCAAAATAAATGTATCACTTAGGTCATCTCAGCTTATTTTTATATCATTTTAATTTAACAAATCTTTCATCAAATTAACTGAGCTTTACATCTAAGAAATTAGGCAAAATTAATATTAAAATTTGCCTTTAAGGTAATTACGATGTAATAGGAAAGTGAAACCCATTTAAAGAGTATTGAAACTCATTAAAGCAAGCCCTGTCTATGTCACACTACAACTAGACTTTCCTTTCAACATGTACAAAATATACCTACTATAGGCAGGATGGTGATGTTTTCTGAGAAATATAGTATTATATATTTTTAAGAACATACTATAAACATACCATCACAAATTTAGATATCAAAAACATCCATGGGCAATAAAACAGCAGAGAAACACTGTAATATGTGTGATCAGTGATCAAAGCATCCTTATGTGAAACAAGACTATACTTAGCTGGTATATGGCCTGTGTCATACAAAAAAAGTGTCAAGGCCAATGATTTTCGATTCAGGCATTAGGAATTCTCTCTGAGATGATACATAAGCTATAGACTAGAACACATAATGTGATGAGAGGCAGAGCTGGAAAAGGATGTTACTGGAAAGGACTAGGATATGGTAGGAATCTCAGCCACACCCACATTTAATAGCAGATCTGAGCTAAGTATTTAGTAGTTAGTACTTAGGAGTAGCCATGGGATAGATTAGAAGTATGTGAGTATATCTATTTTATAAAAAAATCTGCATTTATTAACATAAATGATGTGGGTTAGGAACCCACATAGTAGTGCTCAGTGGCCAATAGGACATGTGGTGTTTGCCCTGCAAGGACATCTAGCTATGTTTGATGTGTAGGTTGTGATACAGCCTGGAATTTAGGAAAGTTCCCTCTGGTTGGGAGATATAAATCTTCACTTTTGGGGTCCCAAGATGTTTATTTTTTATGATTACTATTATCGATTTCACTATTAAGGCTTTTGCCCTACCCCTTCTGCTATAACCAGCTATATGAAACTTTCACTCCAATGTTGGATTAGGGAGTGTTTACTCATGCTGTTCGTAGGTATTGCCACTAGAATGTATCTATTCATTTTATTTGGTTATCCTTTAATAGTTGTACAGAGGGGTTTTAACTCAACATATCAGTTTTTGAATACAC
Organism: Perognathus longimembris pacificus; assembly: GCF_023159225.1. Taxonomy (NCBI): domain Eukaryota; kingdom Metazoa; phylum Chordata; class Mammalia; order Rodentia; family Heteromyidae; genus Perognathus; species Perognathus longimembris. The sequence continues at coordinate 15,939,253 of NC_063168.1, read as the reverse complement.
TACATCTTGGAACTGGAGGCATGCCTCAAATGGTATGGAGCACCAGACTTTGAGCAAAAGCATTAGTTCTTGAGTTCAATTTCTGCTCTTGAGCAAAAAATTAATAAACTTAACTTTATTCAAGACAAAGTACTATTTAAAAATTAGTGCCTCATTTTACTAACCAGGTTTCAAGTACTCAGTAGCCATATACAGCTAGTGGATAACATATATCACAGCAACAAATAATGCCCATCATAGAATGCCCGTATATGAAGCAGACTCTCAAACTATGAAATAATTGGACCTTTTCAGCCACCATGGCATTTCCAACCCATGTAGATTCTTTTATCTCCTTCCTTTAGGGGAAGTTAAACTTAATCAAGGGAAGAATCTGGTTGTTGTAAGCATCTTAAATCTCATTTGCTGCCTCTCAATTTTTATTTATTTTTATTTAAAACCCATTGAAGTTGTCACTTGATCATTTTATACTTTGCTAATGGACAAACCCTCTGGAATTCTCTAATGCTGTTATACGTGAATCGATAACAATTAACTGCCATAGCTTCAGCTTGATATTCTACTGGTTCCAGAATTAACAGCTTGACACCATAATTAAAGTGAGAACTGCAGTGATTTCGGAAGTTTCCCAAACCAAAATTGATGTAGAACTTTAAAATTATATGCAGACATTCAAACATGTATCCCAGCCAAAAGAATCTGGCTGATATTGTAAGGGACAAATAGAAGCCACAAAGCAGGCAACATCAACAACTGATTTCTTCATTACAATAATTCTTGGCTCTTCTCATTTGAATATTTTCTGAACTCTTAATTTGCTCAGAAAGTAAAGGATCAATTCTAATCTAAAGGGTTAATTTTGTTTGCCTCAATTTAGCATCATTATATTATTATTCCTTATTCTTCTAAAGAAGACTGCCTTTCTCTTTCTCTTTCTCTTCTTTTCAGAATATCATTTGTTCTCTCATTAAATTATGCAACCAAAATTGTTTAGACTTTTACTGGACGATTTGTTTTTATAGTCTGCCATCTCCCCTCACCACACTCCTCTCCTTTCCTTCTGTAGTGTTCTATTGTCTATGACTTGAAGAAACAGTAGAGAACTAAGAAGGAAGGTAGGCATCTTTGTAATCTGTTAACTATGTCTATGAGTCAGTGACATCCAATGTCAAACTTTTCAATTTTCCAAAGCTAAGCAGAAGGATCAATCATCTTTAATCGGAAGGGAAAAGTAGAGATTTCCAGCACGATAAGGTAACTCTCGTAAGTGATATTATTCAGAACTTACCTTACTTATTAACCGTATCTTGTGTCAAATAAAGAAACACACATTTGGATGACTCATATGATGTTCAAAAACTATTTGCAAACTACCTCAAAACCAAAATACAACTTTAAACAAGGCGCAAGTATATTTAAGAGTAGCAATATGGAGTAAAATATCACATGTAATTGTTTTATGTGTTCAAAGTGCATTTTACAGAAACACACCTCTCACTTTCCGCCCTTTGTTTTTTTGTAAATAATTGTGTATAGCAGTTTTATTTGTTATTTCCCCATGATTGTGTCTGGAAAGTTGGAGTCTTATATATAGGCATGATCTTGGGCTAATATTAAGGCTTGATATCCTAATATTTGGAAGGTTTTATATTCTTCAAACTCCTATTAAAGTCTCTTTCTTGAAATCTGTATTATTCCATAGCTGTTCAAGACAAATAAAAACACAAACTACAAATGTCATGCATCTTATGTTTCCTGTATTGATTCCTGATTTGACAACGTTATTGTAGGTAGACTGTAGCCTAGTAAACATTTAAGATGTTAAAAAGATTTCATCTGAAGAAACTTAGTATTTATCTTATAATGTATTATATAAGTAATAAACTTTCAAGTTTATAAACGTATTCTACATCTATCATTTAATCTATTGAAGGTTATGAATACACAAAGATTCACTTGTCTGCAGCTGTCACACTGGTCTCGGCTTATCTATAATACCAAATGTTGTACACATGTGGTCATTTAATTTTAAATTTTTGACTTTATTTAAAGCATGTTAAATTAAAAAAATGTTTTAAATATTGAATACTTTTTCTCATGTGTTTAGCAGAAAGTGGTCTTCCTGTTATTGAAGTATTGGGATTAAAGCATTAATTTGCTTTGAAAACTCCCAGGGCATGAGAACCAATAAGAGGCTGAAATGTAAATGGATCACTCGACAAATGTAGTTTAACATTTTAAATGATATGTTTAGCTTGCACAGGTAGATGATGGATTCTCAATCTTTTTTTTTTGGATAGCTACACATGTTGTGCTCAACTCATGCTTGATTTATTCTTTCACAGAAGAGATGCTCAAATATACTAAGAAAATTGTGAGAAGGAAGGTGTACCATTCCAACTTTAATCTCACTCTTTCAGTTTATCTTCAGTACAAATATCCATCACTAAAATATCTAATTCACAGAGAACCTGTCTATTTGTAAGTTATAGCTCCCTTTTGGAAAATGGATGAAAGGTCCATAGACAGCATAGACAGCAGAGGTCAAAGAGTTGTCCTTTGAATTGCATTTCATAATGGATTGTGAAGAAAAATATGGATCCAAAGTATACAGGGCCAAGAAAATATAAAATCGATCTCTTTTTTTTTTTTCTACGTGATTTTAAGTTTCCTGAAATTATTCCTAAGAGGAACATAGGTAACAGAAAGAATAAAATAGAAAGCAAT